>NC_086338.1:40981149-41286581 GCF_032445375.1 Bacillus rossius redtenbacheri
CAACACGGAGTTCTTAGTTTCATTAAAAGAACAATGATATACAGGATGTCCGAAAAGTCTTTCCCTGATTACACAAATTTATAACTTCGGCTAGATGTACGATAAAAAATATGAAAGTGGTGTCAAAATGTAAGGCCATAACTCAAGTTTTTTTGTTATAGGTTCGCAGTAGTTGTGCAGTGTCTGAGGTGTAGTGCCCAGGAAGCCAGACATGATTACCAATCAGGAGAAAGTGCAGTGTGTCCTGTGGTACCACGAGACACGATCACCAATAACAGTGCAGAGAAACTTCCAGACCACATATGGAAAGATTCCCCCTGATGTCAAGAGCATTAAGATGTGGTATGAGAAGGTCAAGACCACAGGATCGGTTGCTGACCTTCCGAAGTCTGGTCGACCATCAACCTCAGCTGAAAGGGTGGAAGCTTTGAGAAAGTCATTTCTGCGAAGTCCGAAGAAATCTGTGCGAAGGGCATCACGTGAATTACAGATGCCAAAACGCTCTCTCTACAAACGTTTAATGTTTCGTGCATAAAAAGTGCAAATCGTTCAGGCTCTGTTGCCCAATGACAGTACACATCGATATGAATTTGCAGTCGAAATGTTATCACGTATGGAGGACGATAATGGCTATCTCCAACGAATTGGCTTTTCTGACGAGGCGACCTTTTTGCCAGTGGAGTAGTGAATCGCCATAACGTGTGCATTTGGAGTTCACAGTCCCCTGGCGAGGATATGGAGTGTACCAGAGGAAGACCAAAAGTGAATGATTGATGCGCGCTATTGCATGACAGAATTATCGGGCTATTCTTCTTCGCTGAGGCAACCATCACATCTCCAGTGTATTTGGACATGTTACAAATTTATGCTGTTCCTCAGCTGCTTGATTATCACTCCGATGTCATATTTCAACAAGACGGTGCACCGTGCCTATCTTGTTTTGACCTTTCCTGGACGATGGATCGGTCGTGATGGACCAACGGTATGGCCTCCACACTCTCCTGACATAACCCCATTAGACTTATTTTTATGGGGTTATGTCAAGGACGAGGTCTTCCGAACACATGTACCAGATACTGCAACCCTTCGACAACGGATAACCAGAGTCATTGCATCGATCCCTCCAATGATTTTGGCTAATGTGTGGACGGAAATTGAATATCGACTAGATGTGCTACGTGCTACCAAAGGTGCTCATGTGGAAGTGTACTGATGTTTGAAAAAAACTTGGATAGTTTCTAAACATTTTGTCACCAGTTTCATATTTTTATCTTACTTCTAGCCGATGTTATTAATTTGTGTAATCAGGGAAAGATTTTTCGGACATCCTGTATTTCATGATGCCTCGCACTGATCATGTATACAATCTTCTTACCACATAATATACATTTTGATCCTAATTAATGCGCAATAAGTTCGTTACATTCAGAGTTATTATTACAACAGTGTATTAGATACATATTCGCGAATCTTCAAATATTTTTAGTCCTAGCCTAACTTAAAGCTATGAGTGTGCGGGAGAGGTCTGAGTAGGGAAGACTCTATGTGCGTCTCAGGCCGAAGCCTATACGCTCTAATCATGCAGGGGTTAGCCATGAGGGAGAGGGTGCATGCATTGTGTGCTAGGAGGGGATTGGCCAGCCATGGCAGCAATTGGCACCATGACTAACTCCCCTCACTGACTATTCTAGACTAAAACTAGATAAGTTGGGCCCAGGTAAAACCTGCATAGACACAGGGAAAACCCTGGGCACTTACATGCGAGATGCAAAAATTCATGCATTATTGGCAAGCAGGTTGAATACGGGAAACAGAAGGATGGTTCAAGATGAAGAGTTGGACAGAGTAGAAAAGAGTCTACCATGCGGGGGTTGGGCACTTGGAAATTTCTGTCCGCATTGGTTTGGGTTTAACTGGTTGTTTGGGGGCGACTTTCGTAGTTTCCCACCAGGCTGCCAGCCAGCCTTAACTAAATTAAGAAGGGAAGTTAGATGTTCGCTTGTGAATTGAAATATATAAATAAACATTAAAATATGTTTTATTCGGTAACTTTTATTAATTTAGTAGTGCCGTCGTCCGGGGTCTCGGGCTCGAGTCCCGGTGCGGCTCCTAGCGGGAATGGCTGTTGTCGATGTAGTGTTTCCAAGTGGGCGCCAGACTAGCTCTGTTTCTAGTCGATAGGTGGGTCGTAGGGTCGATTGCCCTGCGTGGCCCACTAGGATCGTCGGCGGTGTTGCGTGGGATATGAGGAGTTCCCTACTTGGTGGTGGTTGGGAGTCGTATGGTTAATTGATTAGGCGCTGAAGTTGACGCCGTCCCCGTTGCCTGATCTGAATTATACGTGAATTTGATATGTTCGATGAATTTTAATCTCAAGAGCGGGGTTCCTAGCCTCGTGGCTACAGGCAGGGACGGGTCGACAAAGGACTCCCCGGGCTGTTTTGGCCTCCCAGGACGCCTTATTAATAAAAACACACACGTACTTTTAGCTGGTTTATTCCGTCGCACACTTTACACGTTACACGCTCACGTAACTGGCCGCTTCATCGTCGACCTAAGCTCCACGCACGCCACCCTCTATTGGCGGACTTGTTACGGCCACACGGTAACCCGGTGGCAAGTACGTTGATAGGGGTGGTTCCCGGCGACTTGCGAGTGGGATGCTCTGGCGGACAATAAGTCTGTTCCTACCTACGTGAAAGTCTGCGGACCGCAACGTGAAATGCTCGGGGAGATTAATCATACAAAATTACTTAATACAAAACACTACACAATAGTCACTGTGATTAGTCCCGGGTTCGGGTCTAGATAAAGTGTTCCACTCAGTTGGTTAACTAATTGCGGCTACTCCGCGAGGTGGCGAGGGCCACGTTACGCTGGGTACGGGCGCGGTGGAATCCTGCAGGATATCACACACGTGACCGTGGCACGTCCCAGTTAATGACTCGTCTGAAAGTTTAGATTCGAATTTGGCGCAGTGCCGCCCTGCGGGGGCGATGAACTAATTCCCGATGTGGGATTTCACAAGCATGAGGCGCGGGTGCCACAATGGGTCACCTAATCATTTACGTAGTACACGAAAAGTCCGGTGTCGGACTGCACATTTTATGAAAGGACCGCGCGGAGTCTCGAACGGTCGATTCGGGCCGACCGGGGAGCTGAATTAAAACGATTTGGCTATAATTACCTATTGCAGTGACTGGTGATGTTGGCGCGAAAATTGAGGGCTCCCCGTGCGTGGGCTGCCGGCCCTGGCGAGTGCTGGATGGCGACTGACTAACCTCCCTGGCTGCCGGGGTCAGGGAGGGGGGAAAATTCCGCGGGAAACTGCGGAGCGCGGGAAGATGATTTCGGCCAGTTTTGTGAATGATAACAATTTACAAAATGATTATTAAATTAACATTAATTATTCATGATTTTACACGTATTAGTTTTTGTTTATCTTATCAAATGCATGAACAAATTATTTAGTTGCGCAGTGCCACACCCGGTCGGGCGCTTTGCACACGTAGGGGGCCGTGACTGACGTGACGCCGTTCGGGGCACTGCACTATGTTGCGCGCACGGGCGCGTTCGAGGCGCGGCACTGATCAGGTTTTGAGGACACATAACGGCCTGTGCTCTCAGAGGGAGCACTGACGGCGGTGTCAAAGTAGTGCAACAAATGACATGCGTCGTTTATTCATGCGACTGTGGATTTGGTGTAATACCGTTGATTACACACCACGTCGTACAGAGGGTGACGTCACACAATACAGAAGTTACACAATTACACAAAGTTAGTCTGAAAAGTTACGTAATAAAGGTGTGGCACAAGTTTACAAAAAATGTTACGTGATGGTGCGTTGCACAAGTTTACTGAATGTTATGTGGTGGCGCGTCACACAAGTTTACTCAAGAACGTTCCAGGTTCAAGGCGTCGCACAAAATTCCTAAATGTTACATATTAGTGTGGCACTAGGCGGTTCTGAACCTGGTTACCCAAAAGAGGGGTGAGGGCGATTGGAGGCGGCCAATCCTGTATATCAATGTCTCGAGGCGGTGTTCGCGTCCACTGTAGTGGTGCGCGGACCGCAGCTAAATTCGTCCAAGTTCCCTTACGGGGTGGTGTCAGCGCCGGGGCGACTGGTTTTAGTTCAAGTTCTGTGGTTCGGGAGGCGGCCCGTGCCGTATACTGAAAACTACCCCGTAGACCAAGTGTGGTGCAGGGGGTTTTAAAATTTATGCGGCCGGATTAAGTCCTGGACCGAAAATTGGACCGGGTACGCACGGAGAGATTAGTAAAAAGAGGTTTCGAGGAAGTGGCTATAATTACCAGAAGTGAGTTCAATGCAGACAATGGATGATGTCTCTCCGTGGGACGTGCGTCCGTCCTGGTCCATGAGTCGCGCTATACTGGCGTGATGTCATGGCGTCCGGCCGAGGCTCGGTGTCCCTCGCGCCAGGGTTGACCTCATTACGTTATTTTCTAATTTAACACGTTCACAAGAGATTTTAAGGGCGCTAAATTCCTACATTAATTATTAAGGCTAAATTAACATTACCCGTCCCTTCTACAATTTACAGTTAGTATGTTTACGAATTATGTCCTTTAAATTATACGTCACACCAGAGACTGTTCGTCTCTTGCCGGACTGCTCCGGTGGGGGGTAATAACGAAACACAAGAGGTTAATAATTATGTCACATGAATTACTTAACTAATCTAGGCAGAAGGCCGCCAGGGGAACACTTACACACGTATCGACACATTTACACACGTGAGTGTCCGGGCACTCCTACGTCGCACTTTCGTTAAGAAACTTTTAATTTATACGTAATATTGTTTACATTCTGTGTGTGTTTTTAGCAACGTGTTCGGCTGTAATGTCGGTCTGTTTATTATGGGGCCGGTTTCTACCTTGGCTGCTGGTGGCTCACCTGACTCGGTTGGGCCATGGCTAGGGGCGCGTTCCGTTAGCGGGGTTGAATACTGGCGTTTGCAGGTCAGGCTTTAGGGTGGCCTTCGGTCGGACGACGTCAGTAGGTTATCAAGTTTTTCATGTCACAGTTAAACACAGTTGGGCGATGGAACACCAGCAGTTGTAGCTTCCTTGGATATCGATTTCACTGTTGCTAAAGACACTGCACATGTTAAGTTTCCTCTAGTGTTGTCGGGGACGACGGTATCCTCTAGTGTTGTCGGCGTCGTTTCCGCTGGAAGCTTTGCAGTTTATGCCATCGGGATCTTCACTGTCGTTGTTGCTGCAGTCATGATCTCGATGATAGAGTTCACATTGCTGTTGTTGTAGTTGATATTGCCATCATGACCCTGTTAAACGTTTCCTATACGTACCCACTCAGTATTTACTTCAATTCCTTTGTGAAGTAGCCTTCAAGTCGCGATTGTATCATGGTATAAAATGACTAATCTAATACCTAATATCACTGTCAAACATTTACAAACATAAATGATCAAACAATGCAATAAAATAAAAATTTTAGATAATATTTTCAAAGTATTGTTTTTGCCTTGTAATTCCAATATAATTTGATTTTTAATTTGAAATATAAATTATTACTTATAAAAAAATATATTACATTTAAAATGGCGGGTAATATTTCTCCTAAAAAAAGGGAATTTTTACTCATTAATTTAACATCTCGGGAAGAGATAATGAATATTTTAAGTGTTGGTGAACTTGAAATGGCGCAAGGTTTCTGTGAAAATTTTGTGGTTTTATGAATGTGCATAAAATATATTTCTAAAGAAATTGAAGAATTAAGAATGAGAATCACTTTTTTGGATTGTGGATCTGTAGAATTATTATGTCAGGTATGGTATAGTTTACAGACCGAAGATATGGTGGAAATATTATCTCGTTTGTTACCAACGTGGTATTGATATTGTTAGGTGGTTAATAACATATTGCAAATAATGATACTTAAATTCAATTTTATTTTACGCATGTAATAAGACTATTTTAGCTCGATTTTAGGTAGGTTTTAGACATTTGCTGTATTCAAGAAACTTTCATTTTAACCTAAGTTCACATCTCGACGTGCATCATCGATTTTTTTTTTTTTTTTTTTTGGGAAAATTGAACTTGAAATTTCCACGTCCAGTTGGGCTTTCACCAGGTTGGTGGCAAGGATCCCTCCCTCTTACTTCACCCTTGATTCTTCCCCTTTAGTGCTGTGTATCTCTTAACTCCAATGTTTCTCCCTTAAGACCATTCTACTGCATCCTTGTCCTCACAAGGAGTGAGTGCTTTCCTCTTTCCATTCCCCTTTACTCCCTCCCGAGCTTCTACTCTTGATCTTTTCTTCTGTATCCATCTCTGTGCCCCCCCCCCCCCCCCCCCCCAGTTCCCAGCATGGAGCTAATATACAGTAATACATCTGGAGAGGACAAGGGAAGGCCAGAAAAGGATGCGAGGTGAAGCCGGGTATCGGCGTTTGTTCCCTGCTTCCTACGCTGGAAGAAAACGAAAACGAGCCAAACTTGTCTCGCGCGGCGGAAAAATCCTCCAAACTAAACTCACGACAGCTCCGAAACTATCAAAACAATCAAACTGAAAATTTTACTGGATTATCTGTAAACATTCTTCCCCACACCGCTTTAATATTTTTTTCGAAACATGAATACTTTCATTTTTAAAAATTAAATACCTATTTACTGCCAAATTTTTTTGTGAATACGCAGAGTAAATTTCAACATCGAGGAAAAATTATTGTTTGCAACTATAGGTGGGGGACACCTGCGAATGAAATTAGGAAGAAGCTTCAAATTTTATTTATATACCACTCTAGATGCATTCAACCCAATACTTTTATTTTTACAGAGAGTTGAAGTGGGAATAATGTTTCAGTGGGTAACACTACCGACATATGTCTTCGGAACGCACTTCTTTTTGTTATTATACTTCTCAAATTTTATAATTTCATACACAACGTTTATAAAAAACGAATTCTTACTTACTTCATTTAATCTATTACAAATCTCTTGTAATATACGTGTATTAGTAGAAGTTAGAAGTCTTTTCAATATCATGTTCATGTTCCAGTCTACTTACTCAACCAACGTAACATGCAAACCTTAGCTTAACACTGGTAGAGAATTGTTTGTAATAACTGTAATGCTATGCATATACTGACAATGTAAGAAACTTTCAATTTTATTAATTGTTTGCATAAGAATTAATAATTTTAAAAAATCATAGAATAGGCCTTTATAGACTGAAAACCTTTCACGTAGTTTCAAGTAGCGTACATAAAAGTTTTTAAATATATATAATTACCAAATATTGTTGAATATATTTAACATTTTTATACATGTTACAACACACATATAATAACAAGCCTATATAGGATATAAAAAGACAGACGCCAAATTTTAGCATTTTGTATTTCTTTTCTCTGTATGAATAAAATAACAGTTCTTAACGTAGTTGCTAATACATACTGTACTATATTTTTAAAAAAAATACGAAAACCCCTGACATCGTCACCATAACAATGATAAATTTGCAAAATAATTAAGGCACGTCTTTTAATGCTACACAGCACACTCTTAAGAGAAATGTTTTAAACTTATGTTGGGATTTATCTAATATCTTAAAAGCATTGTAAAACCGTTCCTTTGAGGGAAACCTTAATATACCGAACACCATATCATCCTTTAATCGAGTTAGATTTTCGCTTCTTAAGACCCATTTGTCTTCAAAATGCACTGTACACAATGCATGGTTCGGAGACGCAGTCCAATTTTTCCGCTTTGTCGCTTTTTCCCAGATCTGTCGTTGATCGTCACGGTTTGGAAATCTATGAAAAAAGTAAAGAATTATACAACTGAAACTACTTCTCTTTGTTAAATAGTTTTCTTAGGTTTTTCGAAAAGTTCGAAGATTAGTTACTTCTGTTTAAAACATTTGCCACTTTTTTCTGATGCTTCAAAAGTTTTGGGAATTAATTTAGTTAACAAATGAAAAAAAAAATCTTTAATACATGTGAAAAGCAACGCCATCCGGCTTGGAATTCCATCGATTTGTACAGCCATATGCGCTACAGAAAATCACCATTGTAGCCGCACACCAGTGCCACTCAAACCTCAAGGACAAGTGGGCTGGGGCTGCGTTTGCAGTAGAAATACGCTTTCTTCCTCTTTCTTTTCAACCCTTCTTCGCAACCGGCTGGCTTCGCTCTCGCCCTACACATGTCCACTCCAGATCTTCTTACATGCTCCTTGGTTCCCAGTTGGCCTGTAACAAACCAAACTTCTGGCTAGCTCAAATTTGATTCGTCTGTTAAATACACGTGTACTTGAAAAATGTTTGGGTAAATATGTAGTGTACGGATTATCGTCAAAAAAATTTTTAAAAATCTGAAATAATTTTCATTATATGCTCTTTTACGACCTCTTTTCATTACAGCCTGTGGAGATAAGAAATTCCAATTACTTTTGGAGATATCGCCGTTCTTATTTTGCAATACAAGACCTATGTAATCATTCGACCGCCCCCATTTTATATTTTGCAGTGTGTGTGTGAATGCCTAAATAACAGAAATTTTCCATTAGCTAAGGTTAGTTACATTATAAAAATGTTTCAAAATAAACGGAAATTAAAAATAATATCAATTAATTTTACTTGTTGTATAGTTTTAAGTATTTATAATGTAACTGACCTGACCTAACAAAACGGGACAAAGGTAGATTAGGTCAGGTCAGCTACATTATAAATACTTTAAAACTAAACAACTATTAAAATTAATTTTATTATTTTTAATGTCTGGGGACAAAGGATGAACAGTAGGAACTCACATAATTTTCTTTTTACTTATTATTTGCGCAACAAATAAAACATTAAAATTTGAAACGTTAAAAACTCACCTAAGTTAGAGGCGGGTACAATTCCTTTGCCATTAGTAGAAAATTATGTAGTCGTTCACCTACGGCGCGAAAAAAAATAAAATCATACTTGTTAACAAGCAACAATGGCTCATGCCGCATGAGTGCACAGGATGAAAATTAAAAAATTAGATATCTCCTAAAGTATTTGGAATTTCTTATCTCTGCCGGATTTAATGTAAAGAGGAAGCTAAAGAGCACAGAATAAAAGTATTTTGGGAATTTTAAAATTTGTTTTAACAAATATCGCCCAAATATGAAAATTAAAAAATTTGATATCTCCTAAAGGATTTGGAATTTCTTATCTCTGCAGGCTGTAATGAAAAGAGGATGTAAAAGAGCATATAATGAAAGTTATTTCAGATTTTTAAATTTTTTTAACGATAATCCGTACGCTACATATTTACCAAATTTTTGGTTAATACTCAGACATCACAAGTTTTTAGAAGGGAAAAAAAAAATTTGGATAACATGGTTTTCTAACACTACTTCGAAGGGATGGATTTGTAGTTCCTACTAGTTTGTGAGAAAATTAAATTGTTTTATCTTACATTACAATACCTGTGCTTTAATGCTGCAGCTGTATATCTGCGAAAAATAGGAATAAATGTTTTCCACATACTTGAGACGTTCCTGAATTAACCCTGGAAGGAAGGTTTTTTAATTTCTACTGGTTTGTAAAAACTAAAAGCTTACAGCTTACATTACAATATGTATTCACACAATCGCTGACATTCATTGTTTACCCATGTGGGTTTTTGAAAAATTTTTTTGGAGAACTTAAGTCAATATAGGTGTTTTTGTAAGGATGAAATTCGTTTAAATGATTGTTTTGCAATTTTAAGTAACTTAAAATGCTTATATTTCATGTTTGTTGTTTTATTAGAATAAGTAATTGTGTTACGAAATATTTGTTTGGTTACATTGCATTTAAAGTACGTACTAGTTTGAGTTGTTGTTATGGACGAATCTTATTGGAGGCAAAAATTTGAATAGAATTGTTAACGTCGTTGATTTTCTGTGAGGCATATGTGCTGTGCATTGAAGTAGCTGATATTATTGCATTTTGCAGTCTTTCTGAGGAATTCTTCGATTACAGCCGCTGTATATTGATATTCTGTGTTTGATATGGCTGGTGTTTTGTGTATCCCAGTTTATCCCTGGATCCTGAAGGCTTGACCCTCATGGCATGATCCTGATTGACTTGATCCTGTGGTACATGATGCCTGCTGTTTTAATTCAGTATGTCAAAAAATCCTAATTGCGTGATCCTGTTGGCTTGATTCTGTGGTACATGATGCTTATTTTAGTTCAGTAAGTACGTTGGAAGAACATGAATGAAATTGTGAAATAAGAAGGCATTATAATTGTAGGTTGAAATTTTTTTTTTTAAAAAACAAATAATCTTAATTCATTATTACATGACAATATTATTTTTATGTACACAATCTTTCAACATACTGAATTAAAACAGCAAATATTATGTACCACAGAATCAAGCCACCAGGATCATGCCTTCATGATCTTTCGATATACTGAACTAAAACAGCAAACATCATGAACCACAGGATCAAGCCAACAAAATCATACCATCAGGATCAAGCCTTCAGGATCCAGGGATAAACTTAAATATATGAAACAAAAGAATTAGCATATTTTTTATTCTCCATAGTTGTCTACTATTGTGCTAAACAAAAAGATATACGACGTGGGTTAACAATGAGTAGCGGTGGCAATGTGAAAACACAGGTATTGTAATGTAAGCTTTAAACCTTTAAACTGTTATTTTTCACGTACCAATAGGAATTAAGAAAGCATCCCTTTAGGGTAAATTTAGGGACGTGTGTAGTGTGTGAAAACTATTTTTTCAAATTTTTTTCTTACCCTTCTAAAAAGCTGCCATGTCCGAGTATTCCCAAATTTTGATGTAATGTTGAAACATTATTTAAGTTTCAGAAAAAAAATGTTACTGTCAATGAATGATTATTAAACCTTCACGAAAATTCACAAGTAACCATGGCCTTCATCTTATAACCACAAAAACAAATACATGACAAATATAAAAAATGGTTGCACATAAACATCTTCTTTGACTCCAAATCACAACTTTACTGTTTGTTGGCCCTGAAAGTGAAAATTATGAACTGTTGGTAAATCCAGTGATTGATTGCAACCAATGGTACAAGATGGACACTGTCCTTCGAACAATGACTAATTTACTTATCATCACTGTGGGCTGTCACGAGTGACTGTGGTGAAAATTTTCTAATTAAAAGTTCCAAGTGACGAAAGGTAAGGTTAATTACACACGGGTATAACCCCAACAGCAGCTGCAAAATTCCCTGCTTTTATATTCCTTAGTTAATTCCAAGCCACCGCCCAACTCGCAATCTCTTGGTGCTTCGTACAGACTAACTCCGTGTCCATCCGAAAAGGCCAAGGGACGTAATTTCCAAACATTTACAAAAAATTAACATAAAAATACCAGCCAGTACTGGTGCATGGCAGCGGCATTTCCACTAAAACGTGAGTCTTTCCCATGTTTGAGAAAAGACTGTCTCTTGTCACATACTTATATAACTGAAAGCAAGCATGTCATCTGAAACATATACAGACCATGAAACCAGTGGCTAACAAAAGTATTTCTCAAAACGTATGAACAGTTGTTATTTACATCATGACAAAAACCTAGGTAAATATGTAGTTGGTCAATATTTGCTTAAAAAAAAAAAAATTAAAATTCCGAAAATACTTTTATTCTATGTTTTTAACTTCCTCTTTTCATAAAATCCGGCGGAGATAAGAAATTCCAAATACTTTAGGAGATATCGAATTTTTTAATTTTCATCACAATACCTACCTGTGCATTCATGCGGCGTAGACCATTGTTTCTTGTTTACGAGTATGAAATAATTTTTTTTTTTTTCTTGCGGCGTTCTCCATTGTTTCTTGTTTATGAGTATCAATTTTTTTTATTGGAGAATGTTGTCACGTGAACTTAGGTGAGTTTTTAACGTTTCAAATTGTAATGTTTTATTTTTGTTATTTAGATATTGTTGCACATGTAATATGTAAAAAAAAAAAATTAAGTGAGTTCCTACTGTTCATCCTTTGTCCCAGTTTGTTAGGTCAGGTTAGTTATATTATAAATACTTTAAAACTAAACAACCATTAAAATTAATTCATATTATTTTTAATGTCCGCTTAGTTTGAAAGTATTTATAATGTAACTGACCTGACCTAATTAACCATTTTAATTAATTAGGCATTCACGAACACACTGCAAAATAAAAAATTTCTGCTGTCGAATGATTCCACAGGTCTTGTATTGCAAAATAAGAACTGCGATATCTCCTGAAGTATTTGTAATTTTTTATCTCCGCCAGGCTAAATGAAAAGAGGAAGTTAAAAAGCATAGAATAAAAGTATTTTCGGAATTAAATTTTTTTTTTTTAACAAATATCGCCCAACTACATATTTACCAAAACCTAACCATGTTTCATTTCTGGTTATAACAATTTAATAAATCTTTCGTAAAGTAATTTCAAAAGCGGGGAGGACAATAACCTGGGTTGCAACAGGGCTTACCAACATTTCTACCCTTTTCCTATATAACGTTTCCAACCCAAGCTGTCAAATTCATCTCAGATTGGTCTATTCATCTCTTGTATTGGGAAAAAAAACATGATGTCATGGAAGTTGGCAAATAAAAATTGGTAACTATCCAGAAGAAAGGTGTATCATAAAAAACAAATAAAAATTCGGAATTTGAAATCTCATACTTCCTGACATACATATTTTATAATCATTCTATAAAAAAACTGCATTGTTATGCAATAGCTTAACATTTTAATGAATAAATAGAACAGATATTAGGAAGTAAAAAAAATGTATTTTTTGAATTTTATTTGCTTATTAGATGTTCCTCTCTCCTAGAAATTAGTTGAATATGCCGAATGAAGAACAGGAAGTTAATGCAATTATTGGCATGCTATAGAGACAACATAGTATGAAGGGATTGTTCTAGGCACTGATTAAAATGATTTAATATCATTTAAGTAAGGTAATTTAAATATTTCTTCTGAAAATCACTGAATGTAAGCGAGGATAAGGTAATTAAGAATTTGTTCAGGTAGTGCATAAATGTTTGAGGCAGGCTGTATCTGTAAATATTTGTGATACCGAAACTGAGCAGGTAGTTTAAACAAAGGTAGACTTTATCAGAAACTATAAACATGGCAGTGTAATGCAAAGGTTGGTTGTGTTGACATCTTTTGTACGTTACATATTTATTGGTGGCAACAGCCGTTAAATAGAGTATTTGTGTTGATAAAAATTTTAAAAAAGTAGTTTTTATCGGAAACTGCTATGTGGGTTTCATATTAAAGACTAGAAAGGCTGAGATTCAGGTATTGTGATATGGAAATATATTTAATTTGGTAACATGTGAACTGAACTGCAACTATTCTTGTATATTTTGTGATACCAAGATAAATTTATTAAACCATAGAAAAGTAAACTACAAGTACTACCATAACAAAGAAATGACGCTACAGCAAAAATTCTGTGAAGTAAAAAAAAAAATATTTGACATTTGAGCTTATGTGATATCGCAAAATTTACTAGAATAGTTGGGATTCTATAATAGAATGTAGGTATTTATAATACTTTGTTACCCAAAGTATTAAACTCAACAAGAAATGTAAAATAAGAAAACTACAATAATAAATACAGCAAATACTAGATCAACGGATACTTGTTAAATAGAGTAAATATACATTTGTTATAATGGACTCTTTACTGCTGACATTTCCACGTCGTAACTTGGCGAACTGGCAGGGGGGTTACTTCTTGAATATCCTGTATAGCACTCGTATCCAAGCGCTCCACTGCGTACACATGAGAATTATTTGTCCATACATGCATAAATGATTATCGAAGAATTACCCAACTATTTTAAAAGAGTATATGCTTATCTTTTCTCCAGCATCTGTACAAAAAGGAGGGTTAGAGCAGCGCTAATATTTACGGTGGTTATTTCACCTCTTCCTTTGGCCTCTGTGCCTCATTATGACGAGGGAATCTTTCAGGGTTGGCTGATGTAAACAATGTTTTAAATCAAGAGTTTTTTTTAAAAAACCAAATGTTTTTTACACAAATGTATTTTTAAATTGAATATCTTAATAAATTTTAATGAAACTGTAATAACAATAATACTTTCATCACTGATGTTTCTTGTGTTACAGTAACAAATAATTGTATACTAATCAAGATCTTATCATTTAAATTATTTGAATAAGTTGTAAATTATACCCAGCTAAATACTCCTCTAAAATTAAATTAATTAGTAAATTGTAGCCAAAAGTAAAAATAGAGAGGAAATAAATAAATTTATTATCTAAAAAAAATTGAAATTTTGGAAAATTCCTGACAGTACTACAAATCCCCTTTCTGTGGGAAACATCTATTCTATGGAGAATCCTCTTCCTGTGGGGAAATACAGGTAAATATCTTACAACGCGCCTTTTCTGCAAGTAAAAATAAAATTACGAAAATACCATTTTCTAACACTAGAGACATTCCTGTATTTACCTCTAAAACAGTGTTAGTAAATTTCTACTTTTTTTCTGAGAAATCCCATTTTTTAATTTTTTTAGTTCACATTTTAATTATTGTGCATTGCCGCTGCCTCCATTAGGTTCGTGTCTTTCTTTTGAAGAACTTCAAATGTTGTGAATGGTCCATTAGGTAAGGCTAGCTACATTAAAAATACTTCCAAAATTGTGAATGTTTTGTTGGATTAGTGTAGCTATATTGAAAATACTGTAAAAAAAAATTTTATGGTTGCATAGGAATTATGAATTGAATATGTAGATATCCTTACCTAACCAACTGTTCAAATGATTTCACAATATTTTTAAAATCGCTATACTAACACAACCAACTGTCTACAATATTTTAAAGTATCTTTTATGTTACTATGTGATTCAAAACACTACTTTAAATGAAATGTCAAAATAAAAACTTACTTAACTCAATGATATTTGGACAAACAACCAACAAACAGGAAATATAAAAATTAATATGTCCTTATCACTGCAATGTGCCATCATATTAATTACTTTTATAATAAAAAAAACCATTGACAAAAGTTTTCCAAAATAAACACACAAACTGACATGGGTAAACAATTAATGGCTAGCAGCAGCAAAGGACAGATAGTGAAATGTGAGCTAAAAACTGGAATTTCTCAGAAATTTATTTATGCTGAAATTATTCACGCGGTTTTCCGGGTAAATACATGTACGCCTCTAGTGTTGGAAAATTGTATTTTCGTAATTTTATTTTTACTTTGCGGAAAAGCCGCGACATAAGATATTTACAGAAATACCCTTTCTGTTGTTAAGTCCCAGTCAGATGGATTCAGTTTTTTGATGTTATAACTTTGGTGGTTCCAAATGAGTGGCAGAAAGCAGGATGTTCTATGGCATTCATTTCAACATGTGAGAATCAAAATAACTAATGTAATAAAAAAAAACTGGTTTAATTAAAAATAACAAGTTGTTTGGTTTTTTTGACCTGTAAAAATGTTAGACATAAATATTGTTATGGTTCTGTCCATCAGTTACCATAAAAAAAATATTTTAGTAATATTTGTTACCTTATTGACTCTCTCTCTCTGTTTGTGTATGTGTTCGTGTATTCGTTATAAATTTTTCAATTTTTTTTTACATACATGTGCACACACATTCATACATAGTGAAATAGGTAACAAATATCAACTTAAATTTTTTTATGGAAACTGGTAAACTACACACTTATCAATAGGAATTTTAGGCAGAAAAGCTAGAATGGCTTTTCCCTGGTTAGAATTGGCAGCTCTTGGTTTTGTTAATAAGCAAGTTTTATGTATTTGGGTGTAGTATTACATTTTAATTATGGATTGAAGCATTTTTTCTGAAATACGTATAAATAAATTAATAGACAAAATCTTTTTTTTAACTTATATATGTATTGTGATATTCTTGATACTGCTTAGTTTCTTACTTGTAAGTTTACTGTAGGGTAATGAAGTTAGCACTACCAAGAATGTAGTCAGTCAATAGAAATAACTTAAGTTCTGTGTAAAATTTTCTATTTCCCTCTATTTGACTTTTCTTTAAAAAAAATATTATCACATGGTTTTCTGACTTGTAACAGTATCTGTTTTTCTCTCTCTTTCAACCCACAGGTAGAACCCCATGAGATGAACTGCAAGTAGGGTGTGTGACAGTGCTAGATGTTTCTGTGCGGTGGTGCATCTGCGATGCATTACTTGACACGCAGCGTCCGACGGTGCACTGCGTACAAGGCGGCGTTCAAGTGCTGCGAAACTTATATGCACCAGCTCGGCTTCAGCTCAGCGTGTCAGCGCGCGTCCTCCCGCCCCCACGACCCGTGGTGGGCGGAGAAGTGGCGACGCGGGCGCGTGTTGGACGGAGGACAATGTGCTCGTTCGCGTAGTGTCGGTAACTGCGAGAGCGACGGAACGCAGCAGCCGGCCAAGAAGGGAAACAGCGTCTCGCTGGCGAGGGCGCTGGTAGAACGCATGCCGCTCGGTATCCAACCATACTTGCGGCTGATGAGGATAGACAGGCCAGTAGGTAAAAATTCTCATTTGTGATGATATTTGTGTTTCTGATAGGCTGTTTGTTGGGATAACATTAATCAAATTAAGCGTTATTTGAAAATTGTTTTCAAGTCAAAAAATGAGCTCCTCTATATTGCAACTTCTTAGTCACATTAAAGAAATTGAATCTTTGAAACATTTCTGTAATGTTATAAGATTTTTATAATAGGCTTGCAAAAATAAACCTTGCGTAGCTGCCAGTATTAAATTATTTGCAGATATTTGCTTCATTCGCTTTGATTTACTTGTGATTACGAGAAAACGTGAATAAATGCAGAGTGAATGTCTTCCGCTACGTGTTTATTGCCAAGTGCTCGTGAAAGTTGGGGCCAAAGTTGTTGAGTGGTTATGTTACTCGGATCCCCATAAAAGCATTCATTCTGTCAATACCCCATTCTCATCTCATCATCGCTTGTCGTCTCTAATGACCTCATTGGTGACGGGACGTCAAAACCCAGACAGTAGGTTTGTGCGAATATCATGTTTTTAGTTTGCATCAAATAAGAATATGAATATCAGATTATTCTTGAATATGAATATTGAATTCAAATAGTAAGAGAAAGAAGTTGGAATCCCACTAAAAAAAAACTTTTACAGCATTAACAAATAATTAAGAAAATAAAATAAGTAAATATTAAATGTAGTAGCTTCTGGGAAAATAGACCAATAATACTGAATTTAAAAGTAGGTTAGCTTAAATCAACTTCAATTAATATACTTAATAACGTTTCAATAATGTTTTTATCATTTTTTTCCCCCCAGATCAAGCTACTCTACCTATTAATCTAGAAAATTTCCATAGATTGCAAAATACAATACATTGCACGAAAAAAATTAAATCTTTTAAATACCTGTATTCTCAAAATAGTGATTAAATGAGCTCATATATACATTTAAAACCATAGTTATTTATGTGTTTTTGTTTATGGCAGCCAGGTACAATGAGTTTAAGTTGAGCAATATAACAAACACATTTTCTGCTCATTTTCTCTGGTATCCGGAACCATTATTACGTTTATTTTGGTTTTGAGTGGCAATGTCTGGTTTGTCATTTCTTCATTGATACATACAGCAAGTAAACTGCTACTTTTGCATGATGAGCTACTGTACCGCATGGTGGTAGATCGATTGTGACAAACGATTTACACACCGTTGCAACTATTGTGTTCACTACTTTTAATAGCCGTTGGAAAGGAGTGTCCACGTTTTATGTTGTAATCCATGGTCGTTAAAATTTTTTTTTTTTTTTTTCCCACTTCTAGTATGTGACTTTGTGTGATGAAATGAATACAGATAATAGTTTGTTTTCAAGTCGTGGTGTTGCACTGCCCTTTTCCAAATTTGTAGGATATTTTTGAGGGGTAATGTTTGTTTTCAAGGTAATGGTAACCTAGTTCTGTATGGTATTTAATCATCTTGAAATTGTTTTTATGGTTTTCACAATTGTTTGCTGGTTTATTTATTTTTTTTTTTAATGCAGTTACATTATTTTATTTATGTTCAATATTTTTTTATGCCTCTATATGTTTGTGTTTATTTGCAAGTTTTTATTATGTGTCTAGAACATTGGATATTGTGTTGGTAAAAGAAAGGACAAAAACACAGGTGCTTAGCATTGCCAATTTTCCAGCCTTTTTTCAGTTCCCGAGATGTGATTTCACTTTCTTCGTGTATTCTTATGATGGCAAAATTTTAGCTCCCATGAGAGGCCATAAATGTGTCAGGGATTTTTTGTGCCAGCCAATCAGAAAGAACTTGTTTGTTTTTTACAGAAATGCCTCGATACGAGAGTAATATATGTTATGTGGTATTATATCCTTGGATGTAAGAGCTATGTGGTGATTGGTTACTGAGGTCACACAGCTGCTAGTTCCCTGTGTGGTGGTAGGTAGATGCATTGTCTCATCAGTCATTTTTCAAGTACTGTACCAAAATTACGTATGTTGGGGCTCACAGAAAATTATTATGAGTACTGTACCGTTGCAAGGTTTTAACTTTTTTTCCGTCAAGTTTTGAAGTATTAAATATAAATGTTGATCCCAAATGGCCGGCGCTGAACTGGGTAGCCCGTTGGTCCAATAGGACTTAGTTCCTCTTTTCTTCGGTATCTAGGTGACCAAAGTCGCTAGGGACATTATTTAGTTAAGACAAGACTATGACGAGCGAGCTAAAAAATTGAGTGTTTTATTTCTGGCACATGAGATAGAATCGTGTAAAGGACTTGTAGTTTCAATGAGAGAAGAATAATATTAACGGCATTCATTTCAGCTCTTTTATTTGAAAATAACCATGAACATTTTCAAGTTAATTAACAGTCATAGACAGACCTTTACACCCTACAACCTGCAACTTCCAATGAATTCTTTTTTTTTTTTTTGTGGTGTTTTCTGTATATGCAAGGAAAAATTTTCATTTTAGCCGGGCGTGATTGTGACGTGTCACAAAGTTAGAAATTTCGCAAATATTCTTTTGTTTTGAATCATCCATGTGATTTTTTCCGCTGCTGTGAAATAAATTAAAATCTTACTTTTAAGTGTTTAGAACGCTAAGGTATGGTTCACGTTTGTGATTATGCGGGCTCGTTTTAACATCTAAACCGAGTGTTTACATCGCGCAAATGACTTGCTCAACAGTAAACATTGGTTTACAACAAACTCGTGTCAAATGTCCGTAAACAGTTTAATATTCTGTGTTTCGAAGCGCTAAGTATTCGATGTCAGATTGAACACGAATGATTGAACTGTTCAAATTTGAAAGTAAAGAGTATATCGTGGGCATACTAAGTCCAGTTAGATAAAAAAAAATATTCATATGACAAAAGTCCAGTTTTAATGTGTTTCATGACAAGTATATTATATGACAAGTGTATTATTATGTTAGATTAAACATGTTTCAGTACCCACGTGTATATTTTACAATATTTTACAAACCCACATGACTATGAAAATCAATTTTTCTCATAATTTCATTATATGGACTTAAGAGGCCACTCCAGTGTTTCAGGGGCACTACGCAACCCGTGTTAACCTCATAAGATTCAATGCTATTTTCATTTTGCTTATAACTTATTAACTAATATAGATTTAGAAATGATGCTTGCTTGATATGTAAGACAACGATACTCCTATCAAAGCCCCTTTCTTCAAAAACGTGCATAAATTATGGTTCAAACCTAGACAATACACTTATGCATATTAGTAAAGATTAGTATAAAACCATAATTTATGCACGTTTTTGAAGAAAGGGGCTTTGATAGGAGCATCATTGTCTTACATATCAAGCAAGCATCATTTCTAAATCTATATTAGTTAATTAGTTATAAGCAAAATGAAAATAGCATTGAATGTTATGAGGTTAACGCGGGTTGCGTAGTGCCCCTGAAACACTGGAGTGGCCTCTTAAAGGGTTTCCCTTGTAAGCCCACGATGTGCGCATGCCGGCGCTGGACAGTGCTGTGTGACGGGGCGTGTGGGAACCGTGCCGCAGGCTCCTGGCTGCTGTTCTGGCCGTGTGGCTGGAGCATCGCCGCGGGCGCCGGCCCCGGCTGCTGGCCGGACCTCGGCCTGCTGGTGCTGTTTGGGCTGGGGGCCGTCGTCATGCGGGGAGCAGGCTGCACCATCAACGACATGTGGGACAGGGACATAGACAGCAAGGTGCGTGTGTGTACCGTGTCTTATCGCACATTCGTTGCACATTTTATACTAAAATCAAGTTAAGTAAGGGTGTGACTTTTATGAGAAAAAAAATTTTGGTAGCTAAAGTTATTCATAAAAACAAACATGGCGGTGTAATGCGACGGTTGGTTGTGTTGACATCTTTTGTACTTTACATATTTATTGGTGGCAACAGCGGTTGAATAGAGTATTTGTATTGATAAAAATAAAAAAAAGTACTTTTTATCTGAAAGTGCTATGTGGGTTTCATATTAAAGACTAGAAAGGCTGGGATTCAGGTATTGTGATATGGAAATATATTTAATTTGGTAACTTGTGAACTGAACTGCGACTATTCTTGTATATTTTGTGATACCAAGATAAATTTATTAAACCATAGAAAAGTAAACTACAAGTACAACCATAACAGAGAAATGACGCTACTGCAAAAATTCTGTGAAGTAAAATTTTTTTTTTGACATTTGAGCTTATGTGATAACGTAAAATTTACTAGAATAGTTGGATTCTATAATAGAATGTAGGTATTTATGATACTTTGTTACCCAAAGTATTAAACTCAAGAAATGTAAAATAAGAAAACTACAATAATAAATACAATGGAAAGCACGCTTATTTAAAAAGTGGAGTATATAAGAGCACACCGAACAATTTAAATCAATAAGTCCTGCAAAAACAACCTATTTTCAATTTGAAATAGATAAACTAAATGTGAATGTGAGCCTGAACTAACGCATACCCGGTAACTGTCATCGTGGTACACACCACGAAAGAGTGCGGGCCATCAAATGTAGTTTACTCGGCACTTGACAGAGAGCATGCGTTTCATGCAATCGGCGAGATATCAATATCAATATTCGACTACGGGTGCGCACTCTATACGGGAAGCAACATAACCAAACATGAATGATGCCAACTAGCGCTGGCTACATTTTTATAAGCAGTACACAGTGGTGACACAGACGAACAGATAAAGGTTATAACGTTTAAAAATGTCTTTATAAAAGAAAATTTACACAACAGACAACTTCGTATTTCTGTTAATTAAATAAGTAAGTAGCAGTGTCCGAATAAATATTAGATTTCTACTTCAAAATACATTGTTTTACACTACACTACACTAACGCTGGGAATGTAATAATGGGACCAAAACCATGCTACCATTATGCGCATGTGACAATTATGCGATAAAACAGAGTATATATGTGTGTACGTTTAAGTATATATTTATGTATATATACATATGTGTGTATATCTGTGTGTGTGTGAACCAGTTTTTACGATAGCTAAACATAAACTCGAAAGAACCTGGGAAAAATAAATAAAACTCTTCAAGCTTTTGTATTTTCCTCATATTTGATAAATTTAGTATATTATGTAATTTATTTTCAAAAAAATATAAAACCCTAAAATTTTAGTTATTTTAATTATTAGAAACAGTATTTTTAATAATTTTTGTCTGGTGCTGTGCGTGTTGAATCTTGCGTAAATGAAGACTGCAACATGGAAGGGTGAAAGTGATTGGCATAAATTTGATATGTACCTTGTATGTTATACTACCAGGGACAGAAGGCTAAACAATGTTGATACGTTTTTAGTCACTCTTCCATCGTTATGTCATCAAAATAAAATGTTACAAAGTCCTCCACATGCTAAATGAAAAATCCCTAGCTTCCTCATACAGATTTTATACACATTTTGATGACTTATTGTATACCTACATACAAGGATATCATTTGGACATGTAGTTTATGAATAACAAACAATTTACTTACGACCTGTTGATAGTAAATTAAAAGCATGAACGAAACCATGGTCAGACCTGCCAACTTGTACGGTTTTTCCGTAATTTGTACGGAAAATAATTTATTTTACGGTTGTACGGAAATTATCAATATCTTACGCATTTCAAATTTACGACCCTTTTTTTCGGTATTGGAGTACGTTTCGTTTCCCCCCCCCCCAATATAGCAGCTTATTCTGTGTGTATTCTGTCTCGTAAACAAGAAAAGGTGAAAAATACGGGACGGAAAAATTGAGTTCACCAACTGGAAAGATGTACAATTCCTGCGAGTAGTTTATAATTTCCGTTTTTTCTCCCCGGAATACAAACGATAGGGAAATTTAGTTCCATTATTTCGACTTCTAGTCCGTGGCGGAAATGGCGGCGTGTGTTGTTTCTATTGCTGTTGGGTTATGTTCTGTACATATTTTTTAGTTAAATGTTTGTGTGTGAAGATAGTTAGAACTTGGTGATGTTTTTTCACCATTGTAATGTCCACGAAGAATAAAAAACAGTATGGACAGGTGTTTAGGTCGGCCTATTCGGAACTGTTCCCATGCATAACCAAAAGTGAAAAAGGCCAGAACCACGCATTTTTCATCGTGTGCCGTTGCGACATAAATGTTTCGCATGGTCGGAAGAACGATGTTTCCAATCATGTGAAGTCTTTGGAACATGTTAATAATGTGAAATCTGCGGAGGATAACAAAAAAATCAACAGTTTTTTTTTCAACGAGCCGTACGAGTGACACGGATGTGATCGAAGCGGAATGCTATTTTGCCAGTTTTTTGATAGAACATAATATTCCCTTTAGTGTAGCAGATCACGCGGGAAGTTTGTTCCGAAAAATGTTCCCAGATTCCGACACTGCGAAAAAGTATAGTTGCGGGCGCACAAAGACTTCTGCGATAGTTAAAGAAATGGCATCCAGCAGGACTATCACTGTTGTTGAGATTTGCAAGGTGGGCCATTTTCTTTGTCAACAGATGGGAACAATGATACAAATAATAAGTTGTATCCTCTTGTAGTAACATATTGTGACTCTTCGTGTGGTTCAATTGTTAGTACTGTGTTGGCTATTCCATCTTTACAAGGTGCTTCAACTGGCAAAAACATTGGCCAGCTTTTATTGACAGAACTCGAAAAGTTGAATGTGCCTCTTCAGAACTGTCTAGCCTTTTGTTCTGACAATGCTGCGGTTATGGTTGGACACAAGAATGGGGTGGTTCCTGTTTTAAAAGAAAAACAGCCAAATTTAGTGGCAATTGGCTGTCTTTGCCACCTAATAAATTTAGCTGCAGAAAAGGCTTCCACAAGTTTGCCAGTTAGTATTGACGATACACTTGTTGACATATTTTTCTTTTTGGAAAAGAGCTCAAAAAGGAAATAAAGGCTCCGTGAATTCCAGAAACTTCATGACAAAGAAACCCACAAAATACTCAAACATGTGTGCACAAGATGGTTATCTTTGGGAATCAGCTTGGCCAGGGTTATTGAACAATGGGAACCGCTTGCAAGTTTTTTCAAAGAAGTCGTCACATCACATCCACATTAATCAACAAGTTCGCTATCCTCCTACAATATTCCAAGGAAACAGCCATGCACATCAACCATCAATACCGACAAGGGAGCTGGCAAAAGAAATAATGGTAACCATGACACTGTTAATGTAAAAAAAGCAAGAGTAGAAAGCAGCAGTTCTGTTTTGAAGAGCAACCGATCTGTGCTAAGTCGGGAAGAGAAAATTTTTATGTTTCTTTCTTCACCTTTGAATAAATCATTCAGTTTATTTTTGTTGAATGTGATACCCCTATTTGATAAACTGAACACAACTCTCCAGTCTTCAAGTCCACAATCCACTTGTTACTAGATCTGCTGCAAGAATTTTTGAGGAATCTTTTTTTAAGATTTGTTGTTAGTGGTGCCTTCAAAGGTGTAGAATTGTTGGCAGTAGATTATCACACACCCACCAATCAGAAATCTGACAGTGAGTTGGTGATTGGTTGTCAGACTGAGAGAGTTGTTGCTGTGTTGTCAGATGAGGACAAAAAAATATTTTTTTCAGCAGTGAGGAAATATTTCTGTTTGGCATGTGACTATGTTATACACAAATTTCCCTTCAAGAGTGAAGTGGTTATTAATGCAAAAATAGCCCAAATAGGTAACATTGGAGAAGCAAAGTTTTCAACTCTGAAATATTTCACTAATTTGTTTCCTGTCATTTTACCAGTCAAGGATGGTGAAACCATGGATCAGGCAATGGATGAGTTGCAGAAACAGTTTTCAGCCCTACAGATTGAAGATCTCTCTGAAGTCATAAGCAAGTATGAAAGGATTGATTCCATTTGGACCGAAGTTGGAAAAATACTTTGTGCTGATGGAAAACTAAAATATGACAAAATTTCCCATGTGATGCTGGCCATTCTTCTTGTTCCACACAGCAATGCTGAATGTGAGAGAATGTTCAGTATTGCAAAAAAAAAAAACAGAACAGAATTTAGATCTTCAATGAGCAACACAACAGTACAGGACATTACAATTTTGAAAAGCAATAACCAAAAGATTTGCTACAAACAAGTTTTTAACCATGAATTTTTGAAGAGGGCTAAGCAGGCCACTGCAAAATGTCTGCAGAATTCCAGTGTATAGAAGTGAGCGATTTAGACTCCACATACTTTAATTTTTAAATTGTGTATATACCATTTGACTTTTTCAAAATTGCAATAGTACATACGTAACCTGTGCAGTGGAACACATTTTTATGGTAAGTTAGGGCCTACCTATATTTTAATCTATTAGCATTAAGCTCTGGTTTGTTTTAATTTTCTTTGTTATGTGTACCAGTTTAATTGGCAATTTAGGTATTTAGTAGTACTTATTAGATATGCATGTATTAAATATTGTTGCGTTTAGAATGTTTTTGAACTTGGGGAACATATTTGAGTAACACTGATTCAACCATCGCGTTGGATTTACGCCAAAATTTAGTGTTTTATCAAATCTTTCTCATGGTGTCCTTGCCAAGTTGGCAGGTATGCATGGTAATATTTGTCAAGTTTGTGATCTTGTAGCATAATTGTGAAGGAAAGAGGTGAAGATTCAATAGCATTGAGTGTCCACTCTGTACTAGTGCTACAAGTGTGTTAATTAACTTGATGTGTTGCAGTAGCTGCAGCACATCTCTGAAAGCTTGGTGACAGTTGAATTTATTCTTGAACAAGTTCAGCAAATTCTAGTCTAGGTTAGTATTTTACATATAAAAGCTATGAAACTTCAAAAATTAAAAAAAAAATTAATTAAAAGCCAACCTCTAGCCCTTACTCAAGGGTGGTTACATAGGTCAAGATTTCAAATATACTTTGTATACTGTACTTGTGCCATGCACAGTTCTGAATGAGTTAATTTGTTGACTTCGAGGTCTTTAGAGAAGACTTAGGTTTGAAAAGATAGATGGAGCCATGGTGGAGTGGATTTGTAACCATTGCCCCAAGAAAACCCACTGGTTCACTGCATTGATTCAGCTAGGAATCAAACCTGGATAGGCAAGTGATCTTGTCACACTATCACCTTTGGCTTTTATCTTTGATGAAAATGGGTGCTGTGCTATCTGCAGTAAGATGGGGCTCATTCAGCAGGCAGCTCATCGTTGCAAGTTACTTCTTGTCTATCACCACATACATTGCTGTATGTTTGGCTGAGTCACCTGCTGCTAGTGAAGTATTTATTTATTTCTTAAGTGAATGTTTATTTCCTTTT
Source organism: Bacillus rossius redtenbacheri (assembly GCF_032445375.1). NCBI lineage: Eukaryota > Metazoa > Arthropoda > Insecta > Phasmatodea > Bacillidae > Bacillus > Bacillus rossius. Next base: position 41,006,916 of record NC_086338.1, read on the forward strand.
CAGTAGGTTTTTTTTAAATGTTAAATGACGGTAGATAGTTGTTATTTTTCAAGACAGAGCCGCAACTTGTCCAGAAACAGACGGTGGAGAACTGTTACCTTTCAAGATAGGGCGCCTGTGAACAAGCGAAAGGCAGTAAGCACGAAGTGTTTGTTAATGGACGTTCGAATCGGGGTGGCAGCTGTGGCCAGGTACTTGCAGCTGAAGGTCGGAGGTCTTGAAGTGCAGGCAGTTCCAGCGGGTAGAGGGTGCAACAGTTGAAGCGTTGGGTTCCGAGGCAGTTAGGTGAGGCGGCGACTGGGGATCCCTGTGTTGATGCGCCATCTCTTATAGCATATCTGCCCGGGATGATAGGTCACAAGTGTGGCACCGATTGCCAGTGAATGTTGAGTAGGTGATGTTTGGAAGGGAAGAGATGCTGCCATGCAGCAGGAGAGACTCAAATGATCCAAGCTCATGCTGCAGCATTAAGCCAGATGTGAAAAGACCATGCAGCTCCAAACCCCGAGAGCGCCGGGGCCTTGCGAAGGGATTTGACTTGTCATCAGTCGCCTGCACTGAATGCATCAAAACTAATCATTGTAAACATTGGAGGTTTACAATCGTCTCAAACGTAACGGCAAAAAAAAACCTGCAAAGATTCTTGCGATCGTCCGACCATCTGCTCTGTTCATTATCCACTCTCACCCTCCCCCTCTGTGCCCCTTTTTTCAGCATTGCAGTTTTTGCCATGCTTTGGTGAGTCATTGCCTTGACTTAACCTTGCTGGCTGTGAAGAAGTTTCACTTGAAAAATATTGTGGTTGTTTGTCCGGCAGGTGAGCCGTACGCGCGACAGGCCGCTGGTCACAGGTCAGCTGACGCAGGCGGACGCCCTGGTGTTCCTGGCGGGCCAGCTGGGACTGGGGCTACTTATCCTGCTGCAGCTCAACTTCTACAGCATCCTGCTGGGGGCCAGCTCGTTGGGTACGTCTCGGTCCTTCTGTGCCGTGTTTCCTTTCAATCTGGCTCCTGTAGTCAACCGTCAGGGTCCTCCGTGTGCCACGATCACAAGATGGTGGTCCCCCAATGCCATGAGCCTGTGTACGTAATAGTGCGACGTAAAAAAACCCCATCAGATCAATCGAGTCTAAGTCAGCTGTAAAGCAAAGCACACAGACAAGTTCACTCGCCCACACATCGTAGGCGATTCAGGGATTGATTTCTGGTGAGCTGAGATTTCTCAAAAGTGCCATTTTCTACTGTTTTCCGGTAGTTTGTACAGAAAATAAATCGTAAGAATGCAATTCTTAAAGAAATACGTCATTTGTTTTCTCTATTCCACTGATTTGTTTTAATTATGAGTACCTTGGAATTATGATGTGTTGCTCTATGGTGGGCATTTCAGATGGTAACAAGGGACAACAGATGGAAATGAAAGTAAACTTTTTGGGCTTTGCCATATTGAAAATAGTAAAATGTTAATGAATTTGTTATCTGGCTGGAATTTAGTCCTAGCAGATTATGTGCTATTTAAAAGCAGTAAATTAGGATTTTAGATATTGATTTCAATTTTCAATTGATGGTAATATAAATGTAACAGTGAAATGCATGAGATAAGTATACCAATTTTATTGTTATATTGAACTAAGACATTGTTTATGAAGAAATATGGTTTATACTGAGAATTATATACTGTTACAACTTTGTGGGGAGAACTGGGTTCTAAGGGATAGCCCAATTAGTTTTAATTCACAGTTTTATTAATTACTAATATTTACTTAATAATCAATAATTGTACTTCAAAATGTCTGGATCACAAATCACTAGCACTTAAAAATGTTTATTCTCAAGACACTCGATGTCTGTCAAGTTTCGCAGTTCGCACTCCTCACTGAAGCTAGGCTCAATAGTGGTTCGTCCCTTACCTTGCGCCTGACCACACACACTCAGTTGCCGCACTCTCGTGCGCCAGTCGAACTCCGCGTCGTGCCACTCTGGGAAGGGGTGGGGGATGTCTCACCCTCTTCCCCGATGTCGCACTTCCTTTCGCTCGCGCAATTCTCGGAACTAAGGAACTGTCGCGGGACTTGCTTGGAATTCTCTCGGAACTCCAGCGGAGGCCGGCGTCACGGCTTAACGAACAAGTGGGTCATCTTTCCAGAACCGACGAGAGCGTCTGTGACTAGTCACGTCATCCCAGGCTGACCTGACGCCCGAACAGTCCAGAAGGGCGGCGTCCATTCGCGCCACTTCGTGCGGTGGCCCGTGGAATTCTCAAGGCCACTCGCAATAGATAACAGCGTCGTGGCAGGATGTGAGGGGAGCGGAGGATGGTGGGGGATAGCGTCGTCCCTTGTAATCAGCCAGGCACGCGTGGCATGCCTTATGTCAGTGGACGACACATGACACCAGTGGCTTGGCACAAAAACAAGAAAAAGTGAAAAGTTTATAACCAAAACTAAATCATGGTCACCAACTGGTAAGCAGATGTACAATCCCCTTTAATTTTTCTCCCCGTGAAACAACCAAAAAGAAAATTAATTTACATGACGTATAGTTCCATGGTGGAAATGGTGGCATGTACAGTTATGCTGTGTACATGTTATAAAGTTAAAGCATATGCATGAAGATAATTAATGATGTGGTTTGTGCCATCATAATGTCCACAAACAATAACAAACAGTATGGGCAGGTGTTTAGGTCAGGGTATTTGGAACTACAGTGAAACCCCTTATTTACGTTACCGTTATTTACGTTTTCCCGTTATTTGCACTATATTCTTCAGGTCCCGTTTAGTTCCCATTTAGTCCAATACAATACTTTCACGCGAATTACGTCTCAAAAATCGAATGCATCCCGCTATTTACGTCATGTAACAACCATAGTAGGCCTAAAAACATTGTGAAAAACGTAACGTTTATGGTCGGCAATGAACATTTTAAATCGCAAAATATACATATTTTATAACATGAAAAGTTGCTTTTATTTCTAAACATGTAATAATTTAAGCCTAGGCGTGTAAAAGTCCGAGTAATTATAGCAGGAGACAATCTATAATGCACGAGGGAGAAACGTAAACTCACGAATGTATAAACGTGAAACGTGGCTGATTGTTAAGTTCTGATACTGTATTTATGTTACAACTTAGCCGAAATACTGGTACGAGACATAAACTTCACAAGATAAAATGAGCGGAGTCTTGGTAAGTGTTTTATACGTATTTTATAATTTCGGAAGTATTGTACAGTTGACGCATATTTTTTAAACTAACAATTTATTTCTGGGGATTGTAAATAATTAATTATTGGTATCAAGACATCAAGATGAACGTAAACTGAACATGTCACGGCAGCGAGAAAACTGGTGCTTATACCAATAAACTGGTATTAGAACTGGACAAAACTGGTACACGGGAGGTGGAGCTTATATTTTTTTCCGCTAAGCTCGCATCTATTGGCTGGCTGCTGATGGAAAACACGAGTCTGGGCGGAGCGTTAAGTGAGTTATACTGCGCATGCACAGCTCAGAGAACAGAGAGAGCCAGCCGGCCGCGATGCCGCACCATAACAACAGCTGATTGAGTACAATGATCTTTCTCAGCGCACGGTGCGCTATTGACGGTAAATTTCCAATTTGCGGCCCTTTTTTTTTTTTTTAATTTTTTACTGTGGTACGATGCGTATGTGTAATGTAGCCCGTATTTGTTATGAACGCTGCAGGATGTGAGTGTATATTAATTAACTTTAACGTATTTCTTACTTTTTCCTTTATTTACACTTTCCCGCGTTTTACACTTTTTTACTTTGTCCCCATGAAAAGTGCAAATAAGGGGTTTTGCTGTATTTCCTTGTATCACCAAAAATGATAAAGACCCGGTTTATGGGTTTTGCTGTATTTCCTTGTATCACCAAAAATGATAAAGACCCGGTTTATGGATTTTGCAGCGTGTGCCATTTTTCTAATGGTGGGAATAATGATGTTTCTAATCATGTGAAGTGTTCGAAACACGCATGTAATGTGAAATCTGCCGAGCAAAAGAAAAAAAATTAAAAAAATATTCTCATCAAGCTGTACTAGTGACATGGATTTGATTCAAGTGAATGCTATTTCACCATTTTTTTTTTTACATAGAATATATACTTCTTTGGTGTTGCCGATCACTGGAAATTAGCCGGGAATATGTTCCTGACTTCAGACACAGCAAAAAGTTATAGAAGCACATGCACAAAAACTGTACCAATTATTAAATAAATAGAATCCATCACAACTACTTGAGTTAAGCTTTTGCAAGGTGGGTCAATGATACAAATACATAACAAGTTGTATCCACTTGTAGTTACTTATTATGAACCTTCTTCTAGTTCAGTTAGTTATATGTTGGCTATGGCACACTTACACGATGCTTCAACTGTGAAAACATATTGAACGGCTTTTATTGACAGAACTCTCAAAATTGTGACTTTACAAAATTGTATAGCCTTTTGTTCTTACAATGCAACGGATATGTTTGGAATTAAGAACGGTGTAGTTCCTATCTAAGGTAAAACAGAAAAATTCAGCGTTTGAATTTTTTAATGTGTACTGTAAATAGCCATTTAGCTAATTAGTTTTTTTTTTTTTTAAATCTTGCTGATTGTGTTCTTGCCAAGTTGGCAGGTATGAAAATGTGGGCCAACTTTACCATAAGCTGGTGGGCTTTATCGGGGTACAACCGTTTCCTCCTCATGCATTAATCCAGCCATTGCTCTCTCATCTCATCAAATCCTTTTTCTAATGACCACAAAATAATTAAGTCTTGAATAAAAAAGTTTTTATTTTAATATTGACTAAAAAAATTTTCTTTAACCTATATGCCATTAATTTTATGGTCATAAAGAAAATACATGTATGGTAGAAACATTATATTTACTAATGTGAACATTACCATTGTACTGTGTTGATGCAACTTTTTTAATACCTCATTTAATATTTAAGTTGGCTGAAACAAAGATGTCTATTACCTGTATCTTGGAATTTCTTTGAATTTATTGAATGCAGGGCAGGAAAAGCTGAAGGTCAAATGATGACCGTTCACTTCCTGGTTCTGCTGTCAAGATTACCTTGTCATATTTTCAAAAATAGTTGCACAAGTTTTCAATCCTATTTTTTTTAAGGCAACAATTTTTAAATTAATTTTTACTTTGATGTTTTATATTTTCATCCTTCTCTTAGTAATCCTTTCTGCCATTAGTTTCACTTCAAGTGGCTTAGTTGGTACTATTTTTGCCTACAAAATTTTTGTTTGGCATGTGTTAATCCATTTTTAATGTCTGTACATAACAATCAAACAGTTGATGGTTTTTTTTGTTTGTTTTTTTTGTTTTGGTTGTTACAGAAAGAGTTTGGAATATGTTAGGAAGAAATATATAATATGAATGAGTAATTTAATATATATTCATTAATATGAAAATAAATGGTGAGGCTCAAATGTCCATTGGAAAATAACAAGTTACTTTGTTCACTTGTTTGGTTTAAAAGAAAACCCCCAATGACAATTTTGATGTTGCTTTATAATGTATCTCAAAGGACCCATAAACAAAGAACGTTTACCGTGTTTTCTCGCATAATCGTCGCACATTTTGTTCTAAAATCAAGTTTGAAAAGTAAGGGTGCAGTGATTATGCGGGGAAAAAAATTCTTGTTAGGTAAAGTTATTCATAAAAACAAAACCCGTTCATGGAAAGTACGTTTATTTTAAAAAAGGTTGAGTATACAAGAGCATGCCAAACAATCTATATTAATAATTCATTAAACAATAACCTTTCTTCAACTTTACTAATTAGAAAAACCAAAACTCTTAACGCGAACGCAAGCCACTTGAATCTGACATGAACTAACGTGTCATAGTAAACACTTGACACGAAATAATGCGGGCTATCAAATGTAGTTAACTCGGCACCTGACAGAGAGAGCACGTTGCATCCAATCGGCGAGATATAAATATTCGACTACGTGCGCGTGCTCTATAGGGGAAGCAACATAACCAAACAAGAATGATGCGCTGGCTACATTTTTATAAGCGGTACGCCGCGGCAACGCAAACAATCAGATAAAGGAAATAACGTTTAAAAACGTCTTTAAAAGAAAATTTATACGTCAGACAACTTCGTATTTCCGTTAATGAAATAAATACGTGGCAATGACCGAAATTAAATTTTAGATTTCTACTTTAAAATCGTTTTATACAGAAAAGATACCTACACCACGGTGATGCAGACGATCAGATAAAGGAAATAATGTTTAAAAACGTCTTTATAAGAAAATTTACACGGCAGACAACTTCGTATTTTTCCGTTAATTAAGTTTAGTGGTAATGACCGAATAAATATTAGATTTCTACTTTAAAATACACTGTTTTATACGGAAAAGATGCCTACACAAAGTGCTCGGCATCTACTAGCGGGACCAAAAACATCATGCGAGTTTAAGTGAGAAGTTTTTTATCCCAATTTTGACGGCCTAAAATATGGGTGCGACGATTACGTGATATAAGAGGGTATTCTCTAGGTAAGTGTCTCGTGTAATCTTGAATTATTTTGTTCAACTCTAAAAAATGTAGATAGTGTCTTAGAAGGTAGTCGGCCACCAAAATGTTTCAAATTTTTGTGTAACTGTGTATCTTTCTACAAGTACAGTCCTGTTAGAGCTTCTGTTGATGTTCACATTTAATTTTTGTGGTTGAAACTGACACACGGATGTCCATTTACTTGCCAGAATCTGTTCTAGAGTCCCATCGCTTAAGATTTTTCCTGTAAGCTATAAGTTACTGTGGTTGAGTGGTCAGATCACATGCGTTCAACCAAGGAAATCTTGATGGTGTGAACCAGGATTATTTTTTCAAGTGGGAAACATTTCTGTGACACTCGTAGGTTATCTTTGGGTACAGCTGTCTCCTCTCACCAATTAATGCCACAAATGCTTTACTCTTACCTCATTTCTTGCCCTGGGAATTTTTTTTTAAACATGAGTGCTGTTGTTTTGTAGGCCTGGTCATAATCTATCCGCTGATGAAGCGGGTCACTCACTGGCCACAGCTGGTGCTGGGCATGACGTTCAATTGGGGGGCCCTGCTGGGCTGGTCCGCAGTGCGGGGCTCCTGTGATTGGGCCGCCTGCTTGCCGCTGTACGTCGCCGGCATCTGCTGGACAATAGTGTACGATACCATATACGCCCACCAGGTACTTGCATGACTTTGTGGGACGCGTTGATTACATGTTTGCTTGCATTATCCTGATACCATGCAGGCCCACAAACCAAACAAGGCACAGTGTTAAAAGAATGGTTTCATATAGTTAGGATGTCCTGTGTTTGTATCCTTGAGAGGCAAATGCAGTAATAGTTTCTTACATTAAACATTATAAATTTACATAACAAAGCAATAGATTATTATTATTTTTTAATTTTAGCAAGATTTTGTACATATTACAAACTCTACAAATGTGTGGTATGACCTGTTCCTTCTCAGGACAAAGCCGACGACGTTGTCCTGGGTATCAAGTCTACTGCCTTGAGGTTTGGTGATGACACCAAGCTCTGGCTGTCTGGTTTTGGGGCGGTGATGGTTGCCAGCCTGATACAGTGTGGGGTGCATTGCCAGCAGGATTGGCTGTACTACACTGCGGTGGGACTTGTGGCTGTACATCTTGCCAAACAGGTATGCAAACTGATAAAGATAATAGTAAATATTGTTTACAGAAAGAAATATTGATAGTATATACATGAGATAACAGTAGTTGTCTTTAGAAACTGTTTCATGGAAATTACGTTTAATTAAAAAGCAGAATATACAAAAGCACGCCAAACAAAGTAGTCATTCAACAAAAACATATTTTGTGTAAACTTAATTCAAAACTAAAACTGTGACCCAAACATGAGGCAGAACTAACGTAGCATATCCATAGCTATTGTCGTCGTACACACTAACAATGAAAGAGTGTGAGCTATCGATATTAAGACAGTGTGCACACTCAACACATATGCATGATGCTTACAAGCACTGGCTACATTTTCTTTTTCATACATACTACACAGTGGCGACGGGACGGATAAAGGTTATTATGTTTGAAATAGTGTTTAAAAGAGAATTTGCACACTGAAAATTTGTTCTGTTAAATAAGTAAACTGTAATGTTCTACGAATCTTGTATTTAAACTTAAATAACATTGTTTGATGCAATAAACAAATATTTTGGGCATTACATGTAAAATCGTATTGTGCAGAACATCGTAAATGTGTTCTACTGCATTTTCTCATAACTATCACACCACCTGTCTGCAACTTAAAAACTGTCCTGTGAATTTTGCAATGTTTACAACCTACACAAGCACTCAATCTAACAGCAGGACCAAAATCATGCAAGTTTTGTGTGAGAATGTTTTTTTCCTAAATTGTAAGCCCTTAAATAATAGTGTTAAGATTATAGTGTAAAACATGTACAAAAAAAACTATAAATGAAACCATACTCACAGACTTATGCAAAAAAAACTTTTCATTCTCTAATGTTACTGATTTGCAAGTCCATACATTTTGAATCTATGGCAACAGTACCACAAAAAGAAAATTGTTGCTGTGGTTGCCAAAATGTAGCAGCTTGTCCTATCGCTGCCTAGTCTCTGTTGCTTATTGACTGTGGTATACACACTTGCTATTACAAAAGGAAACGGTCTGAAATATGAAACAGTTTTCATAAGAAAGAGCCTCTATTTAACATAGAAAGTATCCTAATGAAATGAATAATTCTTAGTAAAGCATTAAATTTAAATAAGTAGCATTTCATTTTCAATCACTTAAAGTATGGGTATTTCATTGGGAAGTGGTTGAAATGCTAGAAAAATTATTTTTCATACATGTGTGATATATTTTTATGTATGTATCATTCTATAATATTGATGTCCGACTGAAATAACAACCTACAGAAGTCTGTACACATTCTGGATATATCTGCTTGCACTAGTATCTATTCAAAATTATTGTCATGAACTGCTGGAACTATCAGTTCATCTTAAAGTTACCCATGATCCAAGTTTGTTGCTTATTGAATCTTCATTTCATATTATTCCCTGTTGAAGTTTTAATTTTAGTAATGCTTATCTCAAAATTCACTAAGAAGTGAGCATGTTCGATAGTAGTACAGTTTGTATAAAATATTCGTGATACCACTTTAAAATGACATTAACATTAGGAAACATCTTAACTTAATTATTTCAATTTATTAGGAACATGATTTGCTTTTGTTCGTATTCCACACTAAGCCATAAGCCCTTGATGTTGAAATGTGAACTAAGTTACAGACTTTTTTTATAGTATTAATTAATTTGGTCAAATAACTAAAATCACAAAATTATTCACAGTTGACAGGTCGAAGTAAAGCCATATATTGGTTTAACTTATATTCATATTTTATTTTTAGGGTCAATATAAAAAAATTATTTTACCCTTTACAGGACATAAAATAACTTTTTTCAGAACTTTTCCACATATTTACTTTAAACTTATATCTCTTCTAATTTTGGCCAGAATTATATTTACCAGATAAACACTGTAGCTCAGCAAATCAGGTGGCATCTGTATATAAAGACATAGAAACATCTCCATGTTGTATCATATGGATTAATGTAAGTAAAAAATTAAGGATGTCCTGACAATGTAATAATTGCTGTTTTTTTTTTATCTTTGTTTCAGTTGTACACACTGGACATCAACAGCCCTAAAGATTGCTCCACAAAGTTTATCTCAAACCAACGAGTGGGTTTGATTTTATTCATTGGAATAGTTTTAAGTAACTTGTTAAAGTCCAAAGAAGGCACAAATCAATCTCCTTCCACTACAGTCATTAGAGAACAAGTTGCTAGTTAGAGAGTTATTGAAGAATAGTTAGCCTGCCTACATGGAGATCCAGCCGTTTGCTGGTGAGATAAGTTTGTCTATATTAAATTTAGATGCACTTCAGTTTTCTTTACCTATACCATGTGCAGACAGTAACTAATTTATTTTACACATAATCTAATATAATTTTTTTGGAAAACACCCAAATAATTTGTGAGGCAATCAGTTTTGGAAATTGGGGTGATAAATGGTAAACAACTTGAAGCCTAGCTCAAATTGTGATATATTTTCCCTCAAATTATAGGTTTATAAAAGTTACCTGTGCAAATTATTAAAAACATTTGAAAATTCATTTTGAGCTGCTTCAATCTGAAATAAGATGTTATTGAAATGTTATGTTTACAGCAGCTTTCTGAAACAAAAGGGTCCTTGTTTGTGTGTGTAATTCTGATGAGCAGAGTTTGGTACATCTGTGTCAATTGAAGCCACATTATGGATTAAATAACTTTTGCAGATGTTGGAAGTAACCCATACTTCAGGCTGCTCTTCTCCCAAAATTTAGTGGTTCTTAGCAATTTATAACTGCCAGATTTGTTTCAAAGTAGTAACCCTTGCCTGTGTGCACATGAACAGCTGTGACATTTCAGTTATAGCATCTTAAAGTGCAAGAAATATTGCCTATATCAGAAAATTAATTGCTGCATAAACTTTAATTACTGTGTAATTCAGAAAATTCCATGAATTATCCATAATGTAGGAATGCATAGATTTTATATGTAATAAATGGATATCTGCAATCCTTTCTCTCTTATGCTCTGTTAATATTCTGGTGTTGCTTGTATAACATGTAGGTATATTGCTGATTAATCATTGCAAGAGATAGTATGTGTTTAGTTTCAAACTTTTATTTACTGAAGTATATTGATTCACTATACCTTAACCGGTGCAATATATGTATATGTATTTACATATATATATCTCCTGTACAGGTTATGGGCGAGTGGATCATTCAAGAATCAGAATAAATGGCCTGGATGGTGTACACAATACCAGAACATTATTGGACTATATAGATTACTCTAGAACTTTGTTAAAATTTCTATATATTTTTAAAATGGGCTTTTTTTTTAAAAAACAAATCGTAAGTTAAGTAATACCTTGAATATTCTCAATTTTTTTTTAATTTCCTGAATGTCCTAGAACTTTTTGGAAGAGTCTGGAATGTTCTAGAACTTTCTTGATTTTTTTTAATTGTTCTAGAATTTATTGGAAAATTCTGGATTAGTCTAGAATTCTCAATTTTTTTTTCTCTCCATATGCTCTAGAACCTATCAGAAAATTCTTGAATGTTCTAGAACTTATCAGAAAATTCTTGAATGTTCTAGAACTCCCTCGATAATGTTTTAGAATTAATCAAAACATTCTCAAAAAAAAAATTTAATTATTAAATAATTTAGAATTTATTGGAAAATTTTTTCAAAACCATGGTTTTAAGGGGACAGAGGGTCAAAGCAGTACACAAACATGCTCACATTTAGAATTTTTCCAAATACTGTACTAATACCTTTATTTCAACCTATATTACAACTCAAATTATCAATGTGTTTGCACAACTGCAGTTAAATATTTATGTGTACACTATAAATGTGCCTAATCTAGTCATGTCAAAACAGTGTAAATTGCTAAATTAAATTGTAATAAAAAGTATTATTAAATTTTTCATTTCCTTTGGTTATTTATGTAGTTCTCAATATCTTGCAAATGCTAGGTTAGTTCATTATTGTAATAGAAAATGTTTGTTCTAGAATTTTGAATGTAGCAGGAATAATGTCTGATTTGTTCAGTCATTAACATTTTACTGCTCTATTTATACACACAATGTAGTTACAGTTTTGGTACTATATAATGAAAGCCCTTTCTAGTTTAATTGTTACATGTAAATCATGTTTGGAACTGAAAATTTACAATTTCAAATGAGGTACTTTGTAATTAAGTATCACTGTAGTACCATAAAGTAAATTGATTACAACTGGACAAGTCCACTTTTTTTTTAGTGTAGCCAAGAGCTTGGTATCCATAACATCAAGTCCAGACTTGATTAATTCTAGCAGAGTCAAGCTAAAGTAGCTGCAATTTTTATTTTTGGGTGTAGAGTATTAAATAAGGCATGCTGAAACTACTAGAAAAAAATATTTTGATATTTTTTTGTAGTACAGTAGAACCCCGATTTTGCGAACACTGATTTAACGAAAACAGCGATTTAACGTAAAGGTTTTCAGGAACCATCAAAAAAACACCAATTTATTAAAATATTAATATAGATTTCCAAAAAATGAAAGTAAATTGTAATGGAATATTATTAAGAAATACACTCTGTGGTGTCATTAATAGAATGGAGGTACTATATATTAATATGTGACTTTGTATCATCTGTCCAAACACGAAAAAATAAAAAAAAATTGTTCAAATTGCTTAAAGACTGCGGGCGCTGTAACTGAATTGCGTAGGTGCGTGCCATTGCGCGCGCCTGGATAGATAGACTGTCCTCGACACATGACGTCATGAAGGGTTTCTTTGTCCGCATCCCCCTCCCCCTCTCCAATTCCTGGCTTGACTCACCACGTTATCTTCCACTCACGCCCGCAGTACTAGGCAATAATCTCACGTTTCCAAATATTCCCTTTCCCATCCTCCAGGTTTTTTCAACTTGTGACCACGTCACACCAATACGCCATTATCATTATTCTCTAGATGTGTAAAAGTAACGAAAAAAAGTGTACCCGTATGTATTCGTTACTATAACAATTAGTACTCGTTACTATCGTATCGTTACGTTACTCGTTACTTCTGAAACCGCATTAAAAAGCTATGTTATGTTGCACCAACGAATCGAGTCGTACTGCGTACGCGTACATTATGACGTCACGTAAATAATAATAAATAGAATATAAACAATTAACAATATTTAATAATTAACAGTTTTTGTTAACCAAGAAACAATTAAATCTCATTAATGCGGCTTTTTTATATTATCTCTTTTAAGATAAGAACAAAAAAAACGTGAAAATACGTGATAATAAAATACAAAAACATAATTACATATTTCTAATTTGTAAACAATACTTTGTTACGTTGTTTCTGTTCCAATCTCAAACTTTTTCTACACACAATTCCTTTAATAAACAAACATCGTTCTTTGTAACGTAAATACATCAAATACGCGCGCGCATGCGTAAAACATACGAAAAATGTGAGTAACGAGATGCAGCCGTGTGTAACGTTTCGTTACTCGTTACTAGATGGCGCACCCGTTACTCAGTACCGAATACATACGGTTTGCTACAGCTCTATATATTCTCAGTAAGAGCTTTGTGCGCGGTGTTTAGTTTTTGGAATACGTTTTTTATAAGTGCTGCGCAGCTCAGCGAACAAAGAAGTCAGCCGGCGGCTACGCCGCGCCGTAACAGCAGCTGATCGAGTACAATGACCTTTCTCCGCGTACGACGCGCTGACGGTAAATTTCCATCAATTTGCGGCCATTTTTTACTGTGACGCAATGTGTATGTAGCTCGTATTTGTTATAAACGCTGCAGGTTGCGACTGTATTTTAATAAACTAACGTATTTCTTACACTTTTCATATTTTTAACATTTTTTTTAAATTTAATGCCTCATTTTTCACGGTTTCTGAAAATCTGTACGTACGAGCGAGGTGTACGTACGAACCGGGGGCCGTACGAGCGAGATCAAAAACGTTGCAGATGGAAAGTTGACGAAGTCTGAGATAGCACGGCAGCACAAGATATCAGCGTCGACCCTGTTTACGATATGGAAACGTAGGGACGCGATAATGAGTGCGGGGGTTATTGAAAATCGGTAAATCGGATTTAACGAAACATCGATTTAGAGTAAACATTTTCGGTAACCGTAGCACTTCGTTAAATCGGGGTTCTACTGTAGTTAATCATTGTTCCTTAGACAAATATTCAGTATGTTTCACTTTTCAGCAGAAAAGTGAAAGGTTGGTTTTGTTACATTAGAATGTATTACATAATACTTATGTGAGCCTACTAAAAATGTAATTACTAAATGCAACTTGCATTATAGTCTCAAATAAAAAACAAAACTTAAGCTATTAGAATTTTGAATAATCAAATATATGAGGATACAACTACAAAACATATCACTTTTTTGGTTTTTGCTACCCTGGTGCCGAACATCAATACTACTGACACACAGTAGCAAAAAGTACTTGGAAAACATTAAAATATGTTTTCTTAAAGTTTATTTTCTGTGTTACAAACGTACGTAACATTGCCATACTTTAAACAACTGTTACGAGAAGGAAATCATAAATAATGATGCAAATGCTGTAAAAGATTTGCACATTAGTCACAAGTGATATGTTTGTTGTTGCACTTGTCCAATATAGTTTAAAAAACTGCAGTCAAGCTAAAGCTACTTGCTAGACTCAAATTTTTTGACTCTCAGTCCAACTCTATTTACAATTAATTGTTGATTTCTAATTGCTATTTACATTGTGCTATAGAACCAGATAAATATCATCAGTATACAGACTGCTTTGAGAACTCACTAACTGAATGGTGTTAAAAAAAAGTCCAGATCAGAGGGCTAATCTGATTTTACCAAAACCCTAATACACAACTCTTGCTCATATAGTTTTATTTGCACAGTTAATAGTTTGTTAATAGATAAAATTTATTTGCAATACCATAGATTTATTACAATTTTCCCTCGTTTGGAAGGAATGGAAATCTTTTTTAAGTTAAAATCAGAAAAAAGGACCCCAAATCAACTAAAAATGCTGTTCATATGTGAAAATTCTTAAATTAAAATCATACCACATCAATACAGGCACTACATAAATAAACAAAACATTAGAACTATTAGTTTAAATAAAACTATGGGAGTAAGAGTTATTTATAATCGTTGATTAAAATGCCAGCCCTCACTATTCAAAAACTTAAAATTTAATTTTTAATAAATTTAATTTTTAAATTTACTAATACCAAACATAGTAGCACCATCTCATACCACACCCATTTTTGGAACAGCGAAACTGAGCTCTGCAGTTCATTTGAATCACTGGTCGCTGCTCTCACCTTGTGCTGGGGTATTATTCAGTCTACTTGGTCGTGAACGTAAGTGTTCCTGGTACTGTGCCTCGGTCAGAAGCCCGTTTCGCTGCTGCTCCCAGTTCTTGAAGTTGGGCAGCACGATGGCAACGAAGCCCTCGGACTGTGGCCTCTCTGCCACCAGCTGCGGCTGTTCGACCAGCCGCTCGTTCACCTCGACCAGCTTCCCCGTGAGGCAGCTGAACACCTTGTACCTGCTCCCGTCGTCACACTCGACCACGCACAGTACCGACATCGCCTGCAGGAACTGGGCCCCTTTCTTACCCTTCCCTGTCGCCTTGTTCTCCAGCCGATTCAACTTGCCAGACACGTCGAAGTCCACCTTCACCACGCGCTTCTGCTCACTCACGACTGGGTGCGATGGAGCCAGGGTCACCAGGCAGATCTTGTTAGAGTGGTACAAGACACACAGGTCCTCACCCTGCCTTCCGTTGGGGTCCACACAATAGCGGGGGACAAAGTACCGCTCCGTCACTGTCTGGTATATTGCGTCCTTGTCCACCGTATCTTCAATTGGGGGGACCTCCACCACCTTGCCGTTGAACTGCTGCGTCCCGGTCATGTTCACTCGTGGGTTCAAGAGACTGGGGATGCTTTAGCTTTGCCCAACTTCCTTTCTCGCATCTGAAGAGCCTTCACGTGGTTTGCTTCCCTTTTGTCTTCGTACTGTGAAACAATAACTAGATTACCTTCATCTCTGAATTCAGTTTATACCTTCAGCACCTTCTCCTGTTACTTCAACAAATTAATATGTTTTGTTAGTAAGTGAATATTGTGCTTTTTATCAATAAACATACACATAAAGTGACCCTTTCAATAAGCTTTATATAAGTTACTATACATGAGAATCAGAGGGACAAGTTGTAATTACATTATGTATTAAAACTTAATGTTGTGACCTGTACATGTTAAACAAGTTCCTATATCCATTATAATATGTAGAAACTAACATGACCTGCTGCATAAACTATTTTCGCAGTATAAAACACGTGTGAAGTTCAAACAAGGCTGCAATTAAGTGAATTTAAATGTTTGCTGATTTATGTCAGCTAAATTAGATTAACTAGAATTTTTTTTTCCTTTTTTTTTTTGTGACATACTTTTGTAAAACAGAATTTCTTTCTACAAAGTGGTATTTTTTTTTTTATAAGTATAGAACTGAACACTAAGTTCACAAGCACACAATGGATAGTTTAAGTTATCAATATTATTCAAACACAGTACAAAGAAAGTGGTCAGAACCACGGTCATATAGACAGGTCTGGCAAATTACCTTAGTTCTTTGTCCCTCTTAGCAATGCTTGTGGCGGACTGCGAAGTGGGAATATTTTTTAAAACTTTGTTTTGCTTTAAACGTCAAGTACCGTTTACATTTTTTATTTTATTTGGGAGCTTTCTAGTAGTTTAATGCATAGCAATAAATTGTAACTTTGTAGCAATTGTCAAAAGTTGGAGTGTTGAGAATGTGAATCCCAAAAAAAAAAAAAAAACAGGAATCTTCCACAAAAGAAAATGCAAATTTTAAACGTTAGAACTTATTTCAATCAAAAATATTTGTTTGCTATACATTTTAATCTTCAAGCAAGTGTCATTTACTCAAATATGACATTAAATTCAGTAAATCTTTTTAATCTGAGGGGAGGGTCGAATTCGGGGCTCATCGATTTGGCTTAAACTGTGTGAGTAGAAGCTGTACAACGTCCTAAAAATATTTTGCCTGAGCGGGCCCTAGAAAGCAAGATAAAAATCTTTTAAGATTTTAAAGTACAGTATAAAAGCTAATTTTATCAGTGGCATGGTGTAGTGGTTAGACGAATGGTCTGGCAATCTGCAGGCTTGGATCAATGCCCACTGGAACCAGATCTTTTTACATTTTAATTTCTCACAATATTAAACAATTACAGAAATCAAAATTATTTAGGTAACAGTTAAATGTATAAATTTAAAACAATATATATTTTTTTTAATTTAGTTAAAGTATTAAAATAGGAATTGTTTTCAAATTATACATATGAAATAATGTATTTACTGCAGAGTGTGGCTTATGATTTAAACTTTTGTCCTTCATTTACAACGTTTGATTGTTATATCCCCATTAAATCCTTTTTCTTTATCTCTTTTGTGCCTGTAGAGCACATAGCTCTGGAAGCTGTTTCAAATCCCCTCTAGTCGGCCATTACTATACATTTTTTCCTACAGTTTATAACACACACTACATTTGTGAACTGTGTCTGGTCATGTGTTTGCAGTGTTTTGTCATAACAATGTATTATTTCATTAAAAAATGGAAAAAAATTAAATGTTTCTTCCGATACTAAATAAAAAGCAGAGTAGTAATTACTTGCAAGAATTTTTTTAAAGGTTTATTTTAAGCAAAACCTCAACCAATTATCTAATTTAACTGTTTAAATATATTTAATTTCTGTAATTATTTGTTTTTATATTGCAAGAAAATTTTTTTTTAAAAAAAAATTGTTCTAGTTAGTATCAAACCTGAGCCGGCAGATCATCAGACCACGTTGTGTAGTGATTTTTAATTGAAATAATCTTTTCAAGAAACTCACCTCCTTTTGCAAGCACTGGTTTAATTCCTTAAATGCATCATTACATGTACCAAGAAATTTTGAGAATCTGTTCTGAAAAAAAAAAAAATTATAAGTATCATATATATTTTAATGAGCTATGCAAACATAAAATATTTTATATGTGGCAAAAATTCTCAGTGAAACAGCTGTACAAACATAAATGTGTTTCAACTAATCTGAAAACTTTTAAATTGATTAAACACATCCAACCTCACACCTGTTCCATCTGATAATGAATTTGAACTAGTATTTTTATACAAGAAGTCTATAAAAGAATGTCCCATATGGTATATAACAACAGTTTAATTTTGACTATTTACAACAAATCATACATCAAAATGAAAGTAAACTGACTTTTTTCTTACAAATTTTCAATATGTGCACCTTTAGTTATACAGCACACGTACAACCTAAAGTCGAATTCTTCCCACACTTTGGTTAACAAGTCCAGAGTAACGGAAGCAATACTCTAATTCTGTATCTCAATTCCGGCAAATCATTAGGTAGCACTTAGACATGATCTTTTACAAAGCTCCAAAGGAAAAAATCGCATGGCATAGTCGTCTCAAGCATTACGATCAATCTAACGGTCAGGGACTTTGACGTTCAACCACTCTTGTACAAAGAGATCCCGATGGGGAGGGGCTCCATCCTGTTGCCAAATAAAGTTTACATGTTTCACCTCTACTAATTGCCATTTGGCGTAGGTGGTGCTGCAAGCGAGAAAACAACAAAGCAGTACTCGCGAATGCGCTTATCTAAATCTGTTTTAGTTACTCTTTGTGACCTTAAACCAAAATAATACAATACTTACAATTAACACTATTAAAATTTATAACTGGGACATATTTTTATGGACATACCGTATTATATTTTCCATTCAAGAGAAAAAACAACTGACAGCAAGAATTCTAAAGTGTTAATTAGCTGGACTGTGCCTATTTATAAAACATACCTTAAAAAAACAAAGTAAGCAAAATTTTAATACTTTAAACATGTTTGGTACTAAAAGTTTGTAAATTAAAAAACTCATTCACAGCACTGCTGTACTGGCGACACCATAAATGATTTCAAGTAGTTTTGCCAATACCCGAGAAACAATCACATTGAAATCAACAGGGTATGTATTGTCCAGACACGTATTTCTAAGACAGTGATTCCGACAGAATTATTTTTATGCACATGATCATAATTGTCTGTCTGACATGTACAAAATACCTTACAGTATTAACATTTACCATTATTTTGCAATATCGCAACACAAAACATGTGTGTAATTGGCACGCCAACTATGGCAAACTGAACAAAGGAAGCAAAGAGCTATTCGGGTGCATGACGAAGCGGCGGTCTCAGTCACCTCAAGACCAGCAGTCCTGGCGGACAGGAGGGAGGGTACTATGACAGGGGCAGGGAGGCGGAGAAGAGAAGAACGCGACAGAACAGGGTGGCAAGCAACAGTAACTTCCTAGAGTCGCCACCCAGGTCCGAGCAAGAACGACATGCTACATACGCTGTAGCGCGTTTACGCTCCAGGCGAACAGCGCCCTTAATGTCTTACTTTTAATCATGTTATTTCTTCAATCTAATTTGTAAATCCTACAATGATTCAATGTAAAACTCACTTGTTCCACAGCCTTATGGTTTCTAACATTAAAAAAATACTCCTTTGAAGGTACTCAATGAATAAATACATAAATAAATAAAATATTTTCTACTTCCACCACTTAACATGCGTGACGCAACTGAAACTAGCGTAATAATTTTGTTTTAGAAAACATGGTTCGACCCGTGCGTTGACAACATTATAATTATTGGTGTTTTTTTTATTAAATTTATTTGTGGAATCTCTAAAACGAGTTTCCACCCAGTGATTTTTCAACTGAATGCAAAATTTGAATAAAAACATGTCAATTGAAAAAAAAAAAAACTGCAAGAACTGATGCCTGTTGTATGTTTGGTGCATATGTAATAGTAAGAAAATAAAATAACACAACTACACACACTCACAGATACACACACACACACACACACACATTGTACGGGCGAGAAGCATTCACAAAAATACTGTAATTGCGACAGATTGACGGCGCAATGCGACAGCAAAATATTGCATTATTGTGAACACGTGGTTTTTATTCGTGCGACAACTTAAAATTAATGATTTTATATAAAAAAGGGTTTCTTGCTGTTACATACCCAATACCCAGCAACAGTGCTGTATTTATGGTCTGTACACCTTTTGTATGACCCTGTGGTGCGGTCTCTACCAGGGGAGATGTTTCAAAAATTTATCACAAAAAATAATCACATTTTAGAGGTAATTCCCAAATAAACTCTAATGATACAAACTATTTAAAATTCACTTCTAATTTTGTTTTACTATACATTACTTAGAAATTAATGAATTGACAAGATATTAAAAATAAAGAGGATTGAAAATAGTTTGTGTGCGGGCCCACATGCTGGAGCCTAGGTAGTGTATGCGTAAATGCGTCGCTGCCCAGCAAACATACCACAGCAATAAATGTTTGTTAGCAGGCATTTTTAATTGATATGTTGAAGATAATTTTTTTAAGTTCATATTTAACATTCAATCTTAAAAATCACTGTGCACAAACACAGTTCAGAGATTTCACAGATAAATTTAGTAAACAAAACCTTAAAAATACAAGAATAATAATAGGATTACCAGTGCACCAGTTTAACCATTTTTCAAAAATCCAATTCTGGCACGTATTTCAGTAACACCGTGCCAGTGACCACAATGGAAATAGAAATATATATATAATACACATATATATATACACATATATACATACATATATACACATGTATATACACATATATATATATATATATATAAAATCGGAAAGTCTGTTACGTCTAGCATTTTTGTATCGTTGACGTCATAGATATGTCGAAAGTGATGGTTTAGGGCCCTGTCACACTGTCCAACTTCCGCTTCCAACTCCTTCCAAAATGTTGTGTCAAAGTTGAAGATTATGACACCACCGACAACGTCTCTAGCGCAACCATGTTTGTTTGACAAGTTGGATGATTTGGATTTCCATCAAATATTTTGCATATAGGACGGGTTATAAAATATTTTGTATGTTGGATGCAATTGGACATCAAAACCGTGCCTAGCGAAAACGTAAATGACTTCCGTTCCCGTCACAACGAAACTTTACAATGGCGAACACTTTGGCGATCACAGAGGTTACAATGTAAAATAACTAAAAAAGAAAGAAAAAAACGCTTATGCAAAAAACATTTTTTGTGTAAAAAGGAAATTGTGTTTCCATAACTTTAAAAAAATCACCGAACAGTTACTATTGTGTCACGAATTTTATTGTGGATTAAATTCACTAGTTTTAAAAATCCCATCCAGCACTGTGATGCGTTATTTTATTTCAAATTGAGTTTAAAAATCGAAAAAGTTTGCGATATTTCAGACCAAAAATAAACTACGATAGTGCGACATGATTAACTTTTTTACATTTTATTTTCAGGTAATTTGTCCATCTGTATTTGATGAAGAAATATTGGAATTCATTTTCCGTCTAATACCGCCCCTCAACCTCTATTGTCAGATGTAGTCGGAGACAAATACACGACAGTATGACAGGGCTTTTAGGTATCTTCGCTTCGCCTCTGTTAACGCCATTGCGATTGTCAGCGCGACGCGATATCCTGCGGTCGCGTCGCGCCAATGTGACTACCATCATTCCTCAGCAGGCAGCCCGCAGTATCCTCTGGACGCAGAGCAACTCTAGTCGGTGATCTCAGCTGGTGAACGGTAGAAAAGGAAATGCGGCCCCGGTCACGGTAATTTCCGGTAGGGACGGTCAGGCAGGAAGTCGAGTGCTTCCTACACCGAAAAAAAAAAAAAAATCGGTACTGAAACCAGCTGCCAATAAAAAAGTTTTTAATAAAAGAAAGAAAGTGTAACTTTGTACAACACATGGATACGGTTATTTTCGTATATATGAATTACGTTTTTCGAGATAATACCGAGTATTTATTTTAATTAGTGTTTCATTCATGCGTAATTTTTTAAACCATGATAAGATAATAGAATATTCAATTATTGGACTTTATCGTGTCTCAATATTCTTATTGATGTGAGCAGTAGATACTGGAAAGCTATTCAGAGAACGGTTTTGAAATAACTTTACTGCTGGAGGTACTGGGACCACACAAAGAATAAATTCCCGGTTAAGAATCCGAACCCAGCATTACTGCGAACACTATATTTTGTGGTGAAACGTTCGTTTTCATGTAAATGTACAAATTTACAAATATCTGTAATTTTACAGGAATATCTGTTCATTACAAAAAAAAAAATTCACAGTGTGCGCGCTTTCGACGAAGGGAAGCGGGTGACGTCACCAAGCCGAGAGAGGGTGTGCCCCCCCCCCCCCCCCCTTGCCAAGATACACGCAGAAAAACCATCCGCTCAACATGGCGCGAGCAGATGCTAAGTGAAGCTGTGTGTGTGGTCTTGGAGTTATTAGTATTTGAGTGGGGATCTGTCCTCAATATCAAAGTAATATGGTTAGCGAAACAAGTCATAGCTGTATAGAGGCCAATGCTTGAAAAGTCAACTCGATTGGGAAAAATCGTAAACGATGCCATTATAAAATAAGTTAATGATATGCTAAAAACAATTCAAAACGGAAAAAGGGAATTGCATATAACAAAAAAATGGTTATTTTTTTTTTACTATCCAGATGTGAAAAAACAAAATGAAAGGGGAAAAGAAGGGTGGCTTTTATTTTGGTCTTCAATTATTAACATATCACAAAGACTTCACACACCTCTCCCTGAATTCTTATCTCCACGGTGCAGTGTGTGAAAACATGAGTCCCCTCCCCCACACCCTCAAACAACCAACCCTAAAGCCAGTCGCAGCGGTGAGCGACTCACGACACAAATCAATCAAAAAAACCTGCCGCGCGTTGCTGATCGCGTCAATGGGTGATCGCCATCTTCTTTTGAGAACACGGACACGAAGCCTAGCAGTTTTGTGTGCGTATGCGTGTCTGTGTGTGTGTGTGTGTCTACAAAACAGTTCTTCAAAAAAAGGTCTGGTTATAAACTTACATTTTTTCTCGGTTGGCAACACTAAATTGTCTGTACGATTCACAAATCGCGTTGGCAAAGTATGAATTTGACTATTTTGATTTTCTGCGCAAGACTATAGGGCATTTGCAGAGCATTAGCAGAAAATGATAAATTCGAAATTTGCAAAGAGTTCTGAAGGATGTTTCATTACAAACCGAATTTAAAAAACCTTTTAACGTACTTACGGTGGTTAAATTATTCCTTTTAGTTTCGAAGATACAGTTTAAACGATGTGTGTGTGTGTGTGTCTATATATATATATATATATATATACACACATATACATACATACACACACACATATTAGTAAATTATCAATACCGTGCTTATAATGTTATATTTTACGGTGACGGGATCTGAACCCAATCAAAAAGCACAGCACACGGTGAAAAGAGATTGTTGGTAATCAATGTAGTAATACCAAATTTCCAACGAATTTGCACAACACACGGTGAAAAGAGATTGTTGGTAATCAATTTAGTAATACCAAATTTCCAACCAATTTTTAAAGTTGCCATTTCTCATTTATATAACTTTTTTAAGTTTACAATTTGTATTCGAGAATTGATTTTCTATTAAAAATTTTCATTTCACACACAATACGATATATGTGTGTGTGTGTGTTTGTTTATGAAGCATCACGTGGGTCCGCCATGTTGACTCCTGTTCGGCTGTAGCAATGACGGGTTCTCCCGCCTGTGGTGTTTGTTCTCAAGCACCAACGACAAGCCACAGACAGGCGGGAGTTCGACCGCAGCTCGTCGCTCACAACAGTTCGTCAATTTCCAAGCTCCCGTGCACGAGACAACAATCACCGGCCAGGTGAATGAACTAGTCAGACCACAGGCACTGTCGTTAAGGGATTAGCCTCGCAAACGGGGAGCTTGTAAAATGACGCTCTGGTTTTAGAGCGCGCCCGTGGCGTGTCATTAGTATTAGAGAATACCATAACACGCCCCTCACGCGGGAAACCCGACAACACTCACATCTACCGCCTACTTGCAGTGTGCGTTTAAAAATCATTCCCAGGACATCGTAAACTTTCGTTTTTGTTATTTTGTAAGTGAATAATTCCAATAACTCAAACATGTATTTTAATATCTGGTTTTATATTTATATAATTTCATTAATCATGAGCTATTTACATATATATATATGAAGCTCTTGATTAAATGCAGAACGAAAATTTTCTCTTTGGCCGCGTGGCAACACTGCTTTTCGCGTTCCGCTTCCTCGCGAGCTTCACTACACTACAGCATGTCCAACCTTGGAGGAACGAAAAAAAAAAACTGTTTCTTGCACACCTCGTGAACCGGTTGATAACTACCGCAGTGACCCAGAGCAACTCGCCCGTAAAGCACAAACCTGCGTGTCTTCTTCACAAAACCGTGCGCCATGTGTGAGGCACTCGGAACGATTGCGCGCGCACGGGATATACACAGCTTATGCAGTTGATACTGGAAGGTATATCACATGTGCACGCTCTTCTACGAGGTAAGAAATTTGAACCAAAATAAGTTGTTTGAAATTAATATAGAGGATACCTCATTTTTTGTTCTTCACGGGACACTGTGGTCAAGGCCAGGTTTTTAAACTAAGCAAGGAATATAAGAACGAAAGAAGTTCAGTAACGAACTTTTCAAATACCTGTTAATGAACTACACAATTCACAAAAATTCCATATTTGAATTACATGTTACGAAAACTTTTAAAGGCACCAACGCGATTTGGATGAAAAGGTCACGAATTTGTTATATATACACGTTTCAACTAGTTAAACTTTTGCAATCATAAAGAAAATAACACTTTAAAATTTAATTATTAGCAATTTCTGTTTTCATTATAAATGTGGATTATCAAAAGAAGCCCGGGAAGAAATTATTCATTTATTGTTTTACACAAGTTTTGGTTGTAGGATTGGTGATATATTACGACTTTCGTGCTTTATGAACAACAGTGATTTTATTAATTTGGCTATGTATGTTGTTGCATAGTTTATATATCCAGTATAAATGGTCAGACCTCTCGTCTCGCACGAAGATGATCCGGGGTCGAATCCCGAATTGAGGTTACTTAGCTTGCAAGTTTTAGCCGCGTAAGTGTAGATGGCGACTGCAATATCTACCGAAACGTTCGTTAAGTCTTCACTTATGACGCGGCTGAAACCCGCAAGTCAAGAGAGCCTGCGATCCCTACTAACGAATCCGTAATTTATTTCAACTTCGGAAACGTGGCGGGCGTTGCTGTGTCACAGTCTTTTCCCCACTCTCCCTCCCGCCACGGTAGTTCCGTCAATCACCCATTGTCGTCCATTGACCACGATGTTAAGGGGATGGTTCACACACCAAAAATCTCCAACTTTTAAAATCAATTTCTTGACGGTGTATAATGATATAGGGGCTCAAACTGATCGGTGTATCAAGCGGGGTGGTTACTGGAAGCATTCACAACCGTCCACTGCTTACCGAGTACTGGTGGAAGAAAGACCAGCTTTATCCGAACCTAGCCTGGTTCCCAGTGGAGAAATGGATTGCAGGACCGCACCGCTAAAGCGTTATCACGACAGACGAGCAGGTTGGAAAACACAACAATGCCAACCACCAATGAAACAGCTCCACGTCCCAGCGAGAGACTCGACTCCCCTATAGTCATACGAAACGAGCATTTATAGCAGGGAATCTTGGCGCAGTTTTCGAGCGGTTAAGGTATTAAAAACCCCGCCTCACAATCAGCCGGCGACACGAGGTCCGTATGACTTTTCCGACACCAATGCAAACGAGGTCAAGACCTCAAGACTGGTTCAGGGCAAACGGCGTAACATCTCATACGTTCTTGCAACCCCGCGGTGAGAAAACAGTACACTCCCGATTATCCGTGAAATTAAGTGGCAGGGCCACCGCGGATAATCCGCAAACGAGCCGAAAATGGAAAATAAAAAAGGAAACAATTTCAACTTAAAAAACTAAAAATTTATTTACAGCAAGTTACAATTAACAGTAAAAAAATGTTTATGATGCTAAAATTTTAGTATTTTACTGAATAATTAAAATACAATATATTTCAGTAATGTAAACATAAAAGTGCTCGGTACTTACTTCGTAACAAGGATACAGTACTGTACGTACTCAGACACTTCATTAGACACTAAAAAAAAGCAACCATACGACTAGAAACAAAGCGCGACAGAGACAAAAAAAAAACAACGTATGCCAGCCTACTGAGTGAGTTCCGAGAAGGCCTGTGGCGTTTTACTGTACACTGTACACAATACACTCGTCAGTAGAGTTCAAATTTGCTCACTTGTAATAAAGTACAGATTTACATATGTGCTGTATTTCTTCGTAGCATGCGCGGATAATAGGGAGTTTACTGTATAAATTAGAACTATAAAGTTAATATTCACCAAAAACCATTTTCCAGAAAAATGATTACTAATAAAACAAAGAAAATTTATTAAAAATATAAAAACACTAAGAATAACAAATAAATATATGCAGTCATCATGTGCGTGTCTCCTAGGTGATACCAGTTTCCCACCAAAACATTGTATGTTTCAGCCAGTGACATAAAAGTAACTACTTCACGTCCTCTTATTTAGTTATTATAACAGACATTGCATTTAGCTTGGAAAAACTTCAAGACAGAATACATGCCATGAAAGTGAGTGGGATTGAACCTCTAACCTGCGTGCATGCTTTAGCAATTATGACTAACGGAAACCCAACCCTCATTTAGTACATTCCCATGCATTTATTAGTAATTTTTTGCTACAATGTATACTTTCTCAGATAAAACTTTAAACTAAATGCAGTAAAGGTTTGTGAACTACATTCATAAAGAATCAATGAGGTGACTTAAGGCTATAAACACATCATACAACACAAGATACTAAGTGAAATAAGGTAGCTAGTGAATGTTTTGATATATAAACAAAACCAAAGTTTTTTCAAGCCCAGGAAATACTCTTTTAACAGTATATTCAATAAGGACAAACTTTAAAACTGTCACAAACATGCACATAAGCTATTCAGTCGACTTATTTTTTTTAAATAAAGACACAGTCATGGGTGTAAAATGCATAGGCGAAAAGTTTTTGCACGTGTATGCATACCAGTGCATTCACATGTCTTATAAACTTCACTTTTGCTAATCTGTCTGTTAAAAATATTGTATTTTAAATACTTATTTTAATCTTACACTTTTTTCTTTAGTACTAAGCGATATAGTCAACTCTCAGATAAAATATAAACAATTTTACCATTACAAAAAATTTTTTGTATGATTTTGCAGTAATATCATACATGTTAGGAAAGAATACAGGTTCAGGTGTTCATATAAATTCATGTTTAATCCTACATCAAGCCTCATTTTCCCCCCCATTGCTACCGAAATTGGGTCTGAAAAACCAAAAATAATTTTTATATTAAACTATTTATTAAATATAGACTATCAAATGTGAGCAACTAGGTCTTTGTTGTGCCTTATTGCAACAAAGTCATACTTCACGACATACACTCACATAGTTTGAAAATCAAGATGGGCCACAAGTTTTACATACACTTCAAATTTACTTCTTTTTTTCCCAAAGTAAACTCACCCATTGTGAAAAAAAAAGTTAAGGTAGGGTTTTACCCATAAGTTCGGAACCACTTGATAAACCTACGGCTGGGTAGGAGAAGAAATAGTTCTATTTCTTTAAAATTACGGAAGAAATGGTAGAATAATTATCTAGATATCTCCGTAATAAATCAAAAAAACTTCCTTGGATTCAGGGAACTTTTCTGAAAATTGTTATATTATTAATTGTTTTTTGTGGTTTAAGAATTTAAATTAAGATAAAAAATATTCAGTAATTCTCAGCGGATCCGTGGTTCGATGCGTGGTAATGCATCTAGATGCTGGTATATAGATATGTTAGTTTTCTGGAAAAGTATTTTTGGGGAAAATTTCTAATAAACCAGAAAATTTTCAAACAAGTTATACTTTCACAGTAGCAAATAATTAATTATTATCAACTTTTTCAGACAAACAGAACCAAAAAAAAAATACATTTGGTCTTTCTTTACAACTTAAGGGTGTGCCTCTCATTACAGGTCAAGATTTTATATTTTCAGTAATTACAGATAAACATGTAGACGTTTTCAATTGTTTAACATTGACGAAATGAAAACTATATACAGCGCATACTTTTTGCATAATTAGCTGCCAAAGTTACATTTTTAACGTTTTTGGGTTGTACAAATATGGAGAATTTAATTTATTGCAGAACTGAAACTGTTTAGGTTTAACTGCAATGCCACTGGCTACTTCAAGTAATGGTTTAAATTTCTTTCAGAAAATATTAATTAATTTTACCTGACATTTAAAAATTCTCAAATTTGTTACCATTTTGATAGCCAAAAAACATGAAATGAGTTAATGGCTCACTTAAAATTTGAACACTGGATAGCACCCATTATACCCTCTACCAACTGATAGCAACAAAAATAAATTTAGTTTCAAACAGTACCTACCAATATGCAGAAAATAATTTAATTGTATGTAGTATATCAACCAATATTAAATTATGTAAATCTATGCCAGTAATAGGGGGGAAAAATGTCCCCCCCACCCTCAGAAAATTGTCTAAAGTATAATTTTCCCACTCATATCTTGTGTGAAGCCAATACAGTTCGCGGCACTCCCTTTACATGTGGTCGTCACACTGAGCTACTTAGGCTGGACGGATGCCAACTTACCAGTGTGGTCAGATGCACGTCGACTTTAGGTACAAAGGGTTCCAAATTCGAGTACAGAGTAAGGCATGGGAGCAAAATTTGTATTTGTCTTAGTTGGCCATAACTCTAGGGGGGGGGAAACTACACAATTTAAAAACTACTCCAGATAACCGAGTGGCATGTGTTTAAGAAAAGAATTAAAAAATATGCTCAGGTCAGATAAGCAATTCTATTTCCAAATTTTGTTTTTCAACTGTATTTTTATGAGAATGAAAATGGCAAAAACACATCTTAAACAATTCTAGGGCATGAAACACCTGGTAGAGATTCTCGAAAGCACTCAATGGACTTACAGTGCACACTTCTCTCCTTCACATAATTATATGGTTACCACTCAGATCCCATTCCAATCTACAACAAAGACTGCAACACCAGTTCAGAACCTTGCGCTTAGAGGCAATCCACAATAGAAGCACAAACCAGCATCACACTTAAAATCCCACCCTTTAATAGGCAGGCCCCTTAGTAGGAATCGACTCGGTGTGACGAACCTTTCATTAGTTATAGGACTGTTTATGTACATTGACTGTAAATATAATCTTTGCACATGTTTGGCCATACTGCCATTTCGCTGTCTGAATTTACACGAGAACAAATATCGCAGGAAATCACACACCCCAATACTTCTGTAAAAATGCATTTTTTGCATCTTCAAAAGATCTTCATTGACAATTGAACAAAAACTATATCATTCCGGGAACTGTAACTGAACCATACAACATCGCCACACGAACGAGACGACTCAAGTGAGTTCGACCACAAGCAGAAGAGATGTAACTAATTCCAAATTAATTAGCAATAGAAAGAAATGAAAAAAAAAACTTCCTTTGAAGCGCGCTTGCTGAGTAAGAAATGCCGAAGCAGGGACCTCGGCAGCCGAGTTCAGTAATGCCCTTGGTATTTCGCATCCACTCGTAGGGACGACTCCTTCCGTGAGCACCCAGTTTGTTCCCAAGAGTTCTGGAACTCACTCATTGGATGTCCCGTCATATTTTTGTGAGACGTTGTGCGACCCAAGAACTCTGAAAAATGTCAGCACACGTGAAAGGTTTCAGTGACGTTTTAAATATTGTTGCATACATAGTATTATTATTAACAGTGGGACTTTAATAAGAACTCAATCCTTGAAGAACATATGACCTAGCTGATCGCTTACCATCTACGATGCCTTGCTTGATTTGCTATCCCGTTTTTTTTCCATAAAATATGTCATATTTTATTAATAACAATTGTGTGTGTCATTACAAAGGATTTCACTTAAAATGCCAATTTTCCACTTGCATTTCTTTCTTTTGTTTCAGACAAAATAATGCTACAAGTCATATTCACGTTTGTATTATTGCAGCTGCAAGTTCATGCTCAGCTACAGCCTGGCTGCATTTTAAGCAGAAATTATGACGATGACATCGCCACATGTGATAATCAAAATCTTCAAGAAATACCATCAGACCTACCCAGCAATATCACTATTTTGAGCTTCAGCTTCAATCAACTCACAAAGTTAGAAGACCAACTTCTAACTAACGACTGCGGCCTGAACCACAACACTTCTATATGGTGTAGTCGGTTTCCGAGCCTGAATTACCTAGACTTCTCGTACAATGACATTGGGACAATTTCACGTTATTCTCTCTTTGGCATGGTGAACCTGCTGGGAGTTTACCTCGCGAACAACAAACTTGAGAACCTCCCAATGCATGTCTTTTATAGTAACCAGTTTTTAGCTTTCATTGATGTTTCAGGAAACAATATAAATTTTATACACCCAAAAGCTTTCGTTAACTTGAAGCATTTGCAGGTGCTCCTCATTTCCAACAATCACATAGTTGATCTTCACCCAGAGACTTTTGATGGCCTTGTGAACTTACTCACTCTGTGGCTGAACAATAACGCAATATTAAGCCTTAGTCACGACCTCTTCAAGAATCTTGGCAACTTGAAAGCCTTGAAAATAGACCACAATAGATTGAAATGCATCCCACGGGAAATTTTGGAGCAACTGCCACTCTTAGAAACTTTCATAGCATCACACAATCAGATAGCATTTCTAAACGAAGCCATATTTTCAAACAATGCATATCTACAAACTGTTGATGTCAGTCATAACTTGGTACAGGCACTATCGAAATACACTTTCTTGGACTTGATAAAAATGCATAGAGTTGATTTCTCTTTCAATCGTATCAAGTGGTTGTACCTAAGCTATCTTCCAGTTTCATTTAAAAGTAATAATAAAACTAAAATACTCGTCACGGATACAGATCTATGCCTGGACGATATAGGAGCCAAAAATCCATGCTTTTCTTCCTGGGGTAATTTTTTACAGGGAAACGAAATTTTTCATTCACTTGATTTTTCCTACAACAATATCAGAAAAATAAAATATAGTGATACTAAATCAGCACATACATTAGAGCTTGCAAACATTTCGCTTGCAGGAAACTATGGGCTTGAGATTAAAGTCAAATTTTTAAAAAAAGAAAGGTTTGTAATTCGTCTTAATCTCGATGGAACAAACTTGAATTGGAAGAACCTGACACTCATAAATGAAATTTGGGATCTACCATATTTTAAAATTCTTAGTGTTGTAGGCTGCGGTATTTGTGAATATCATACCCAACAGTTACTGACATCTATTTTTAACCCAAATATGCAAGTCAATGTTATATGTCAGTTACCTATGAATGAAAACTTATTAACACATACAGGAATGCCAAAGAACACAAGTGGATCATACATTTTTGAGGACACTAGTGATATGGGCACTATAACTTCCACGGTGAATGGTAAATGCTTGGAAGACAAAGCTTCCTATAATGCAAATAGCTTGTGTAGTTTGGAATGTGAATGCTATGTAAATGCAAATATTACAATTCAATTAATAAACTGGTTCAAATATCCATGTGCCTACACACTAGACTGTTCGTATTATTCATTTACAGTCTTACCACACATAGAATCAAATTTTTCTTGCATTTTGTTCTCGCATAATAATCTCAAAAGAATTGAAGCTGAAAACTTTCTGTTTTCTCATGAAACAAGATTGCTGGATCTGTCTTTCAATTGCTTAAATTATTTGCCAGATAAAGTATTTAATTCTTTCACTAACTTGGAGTCTCTTCTTCTTGATAACAATAATCTAACAAGTCTAAAATCTGGTATTTTCAAACATTTGACCAAACTTATTACTGTGACGTTACATGGTAATAGTATATCTTCTTACGATGCATGTATATTTGCTGAATCGCCACGTCTTTTCTCAATTTCACTAGACTTTGCTAATCTCGACAGACTTCACGACGTTACATTTCAAAACCTTTCACAACTTCAAATTTTGAAAGTGCATGATAACACAATAAAGGCTGGTCATAAGAACATAGTCACTAAGGAATTTTTTAAAAACCTTTGTGCAGTAAAAACACTGAGTGTGGTTGGTTTTAATTTAAGTGAAATTTTAAATGGCACAGATTTATGTTCAAAATCTTTGCAAGCTTTGAAACTCAAATGTAACTATTTGCCTATTCTTACTGACATCTTTATGGGTCTTGGTGACATTGAAAGAGTAGAGTTGCCAGATAACAACATCCAAAATCTGGGACATAATGCATTTAGAAACTTGACAAAGGTCACAATTATTGATCTTTCGTATAACTCTATTATGGTTCTTCATAGCTCTGTGTTTTCTGACATGCAAAAACTAATTCATCTCAATGTATCACACAATAAAATATCCTGTATTTCTGCGATAATGTTTCAAAACTTATCTATGCTAAGCATTCTTGACCTTAGTTACAATAGCATTGCATGGATAGATTCTAATACTTTTAGTATACTTAGTTATTTAAGTGATTTATTATTAAATAATAATAACATTTCAAATGGTGAAACACATTCACTAAACAAATACAAGAACACATGTGTGTATGTAGACAGATTAGAAACCATTCCGGAATTAAATTTAAATCTCACTCAGAGGAAACATAACATTCAGTCAATAAACCTCTCAAACAATGCTTTTGAAATAATTGATAAAACCATGTTTGGTAAAAATCAATTCTTAAGGGAGATCACAGCATCGTATAATCGGATTCACCAAATTAACAATGACACTTTTAAATATACTAGAGAACTTGAAAGTTTAAAATTAGACAACAATGAATTAGTTGTAATAACCAGAAGTATATTTAAAAATCTAACTCACTTAACTTTTTTAACATTGCATAGAAACCATTTAGAATTTGTAGAACACAGTGCATTTTTAGACCTAAAAGCATTACAGTACCTTATCCTATCACATAACAGACTCCAGACATTTGATTTAACTTCTTTGCCTGTTGGCGGGCCTTTAAAATTGATATCACTGCACAATAATTCTATTGTAATAAGTAACTTAAGTTCTTTGAAACTTGAGTTTTTGGAAACTTTGTATTTGTTTGATAACCCACTGACAAATGTTATAGTCGACGATTTATTTTCTGTGCCATCACTCGTTAATTTGCAGTTACAAAACACTAGTATACAAGAGTTCAGCACAGAAGCATTCAATAATAATCAGCTGCAAATTCTCAACTTAAGCCAAAGCTGCGTTCACTCGCTTGCGGGCCGCCATTTCCATGGCTTGCCACGTCTTCTCTTACTAGACATCAGTGCACCAAGAACTGAAGGTTGTGCTCTAGGAACGAACAATGTTCTCAGCTGGAAGAACATCACCCTGATAAACAATTGGTTTGAACATCCATATCTTCAATACCTCATCCTTGCCGGCCATGAAATATGCGATGAACAACTTTGGAACCAAGTAATAGACAACATCTTCTTGTTTGAAACATGGAAAATAGTGTCTTGCGCAACTGTACTGCCGACATCCATTTTAAGTCCAGATGGACGTGAATTTATTACTTTCGGATTGTTTGATTGGTAAAGATATAATAATTTTTTTGTACAAAATATTGCATACTGAGTACAAAAGTTTTTTTATCTGTTAATTGAGATATTAATTGTGACAGTACGTTTTAACATTCCATTCAGTTAGTACTTATAAACATTTTTACATTTATAATACTACAGCATAACTGCTGCCATTTGCTGATTATTTTAAGAGTTCATAATTAATTTGTATTTTTCTGTTTTACATAGGCCTTTAGTATTTTAATTTTGTTAAAATAATTATTAATTAATATTGGTTAATTTTGGTTAGGTTTTACATACAGTTTGAGGTATTTTTTAAATTATTTTATTGTTCTATGGCTTTGTTCTGATCCGTTAGCACACGTGTTACGTTTGGACAAACTGCAAACTTCCAGAAGGTTTAAAGAGGAAGGAAGAAAGCCCCGAAGTTAATTTTTTTTTGTGTATCTAAGAAATACGTAGCTGGAAAACCCATCACGTAGGCGCATGACTGCGCAGCAATAGCTCATAAGCTGGGCGATTTTCAACCAGCCAATCAGGAGGAACCATGATGTGGTGTGGTGTGAATTTCGAGACTTTCAGAGAACAATTTTCCGCAACACCCTCCCGGACATGCCCATGTATCTGGTCCTGTTTTGTGATTGGCCAGGATGACCACAGGGTTGCCTCCCTTTGTTTATAACTTTTTAAAGGAAGGTAACCGCGTGGTGCAAGCTAGTTGTCGCTCGATTATCGCCGCGTGCGGTCACGTCGTCGGCAAATCGTGAAACTATCATGAGAACTGTGTGAAGGGACAATGTAACGCTTGTTGTTTGGGTCCAGAACTAAGAGTAACCTCTTTTTATATATAATATATATATTTTTTCCCCGGACTTTTTAAATTCTAAATTTGACCCCAGGTGTCGTCATCCCCCTGCGAAAATCCCGCAAGATAATATACCTAGTTAAGTAAACTTAACTGAGGGACTCAAATGTTTTTTTTTTTATTGAGCAACATCAAGCTATGACATTCAACTGGAACTGTCATTGGTATGTATTGAGAAATTGTTTTCACAGAAAGTAACCAGACAAGTTTAAGAACTACCTTTTATAAAAAATAAATAAATAAAAAAAAAAACTTTTTCAATTAATGTTTTCTGATAATGACTATACTGTGAGTGATTAAGTGTGTAAATTTGTTTTAAGACTGTAATAAACAAAGAAAGTTTAAAAAACTCTTTTATTTTAAAAATAAAAATGTTACCAAGTAACTAATTTTGGTGTAAAAATGTTAACTAAAAATAGCCTTTAAAGTTATTGCATACAAACAAGTTATCAAGTAATTTGTTACTATTTTGGGTTGTTTTGCCAAGCCAATCTGGAATGTAACACAGTTACACAACTGTCAGTAAAATACATAAATTTATCATAATTTAGCAAATCATTTTCAGAATTAAGCACATGAGTAAATGCACATACTTCATTAAAACTGCGCTAACTTAAACACCTACCTACTTTACTTTTTCATTAAAACACTTTGTTCAAGAATCTTTTACATTCTTCAGTCCAGTTCTCGGGTACTACATCGATCCACTATTATCAGTCTATCAGCCCTGGAAGTAGATTACTGTTATGGCCCACACTTACAATCAATTGGTGCAAGACAACATTAAATAAAAATTTAAAGTTTATTAGACAGTACTCAGCTGATATTTTATGTTAAACCATATTTTGTATTCTTCTTACATCAAACAGCCACGAGAATATATATTTTTTTCAAAGATTATATGAGCGTAAAAATTTATTGACTTTAAACTACCAACAGAGATTTGGATAAAGCACAGCAGACTTTTTTTTAAGTTTCCAAAATTACGTCCTTGACTGCATGAATCTGATGAATAAATGATCCCTGGGAATGATAAGTTTTTAACAATATAGGTAATGCCCATAGTATATTGAGGTATATTTTTACCAACAGGTTGCCCTTCAAAAATCTGTGCATTTATTTTCTGAGCGACTGAACAATTAATTTTAATTTTTTAAATTATCGGTTGTGCGCATTCCAAGATAAATTCAAACAAAGTGCATTATGACTTTCTAACACAAGTGGCAACCAACGAACAGTTAAACTTTGGAGTCCACTCTCGAAGTCAAACAATATTATCTTGATGTCTGGTACAGCTAAGTTTGGGAGGTTGCGAATTGCACTGAAGTAAGTAAAAGCGGAAATATAAAACCATTTGCAGTGTTAGCAACATTTACTTTCTACAGAAATATGGATTCTGGCCCACCAAAGAATAAAGGCAGAATGAGAAACACACATTTATTTTTCGTAAAATCATTTGAATACTACTGTAACGAGTAGGAGAACCGGTTTGCAAAGTTTGGCCCAATGAATTGAATACAGTATTTACTCTCTTGATTAAACTACAGCACTCAAAATGTATGTTCACAAATTAATCAATATTTGGTCCAGTTCACTCTCCCTAATGCAACTCGGCTCGACAATGGGAAGACAGTAGGAAGATTCACTATGTTCTAGGATACCTTGTGGCACTTATGTTAGATGAGGAATAGTATAATTCAATATTCACAATGTTGATTCAATTGACGAAATCTGAGACTGATATTAATATAAGTATTTTCTAGAATGTAATTTTATCTTCTATATTTTAACATCATTTATCAGTTTTTAATTCACTATTTCCTGAAGAATATTACTTATAATTGATGATTTAGTATTGCAGAAGGTTTCTTACACGTC
The DNA here is from genome assembly GCF_032445375.1 of Bacillus rossius redtenbacheri. Taxonomy (NCBI): domain Eukaryota; kingdom Metazoa; phylum Arthropoda; class Insecta; order Phasmatodea; family Bacillidae; genus Bacillus; species Bacillus rossius. The sequence continues at coordinate 41,043,056 of NC_086338.1, forward strand.
TATTCATAACCACGAATTTTTATTCCTCTCTAATTTTCTTAACAGTTATTTCGTTCCTAACTCCAATGCATATTAATGATTTTTAAAACAAAAGTTTTCAGCCATTACTCCTCGCACAACTTTGTCCTTGACGTTTGCTACGCTGCCCACAGTTATGATACTATTGGTATAAACATATATTTGTAAAACAGTAATTTATACAAATGAATGAACATAATTTCTGTACGTACCCTTATAGATTGGGATAATTTTTTATTTTATTTTTAGAAATCTCACGAAGACAGTAAATATTATTTAGATAGAAAACAAACAAAGCTTTTTTGTTTGTCCATTCAGAGTGTAAACAAGTAAAGTATACGGTGTGCCGACTCTTGAGCAAGCCATATATAGTCCCGTGTGAACAACATGGCGTTCCCAAGTTAATACTTGCCACACAAAGTGACTGCCCCTGTACCTTGTAGATACTCACAGCAGTTTAAGTCAGATGGGAAACTGCACTCGCTTTAAACATAGGGCGAGGTTGAAACACTGGGTAACAACGGAATGGGAGAAACATAAATGCAATAGCCATTGCCAGGAGACACAAAAGGCATCAACAAAGATATCATCTTTGCCATGGAGACAAAGAAACCACTAACATGCATATACTTGAAATAGAAAAATTTTCATCAAAAACCCACCGCAATCCTCCTTAGTGAAAAGATTTTTGTAAAATCAGTTTTTAGCCAATGCCTATGTAGCAAAAGGAATATATGTGCCAAATTTACAGTTTAGAGATTGTATGGTTCTAGAGAATTTGTGACGAGTGCATCACTGAGTGGTATTTTGCTTAATACATACATATATACACTCAAGCACACACACACAGATACATACTTATATACTAGCTGAAGTATCCGGCATTGCCTGGGCGAAACAACCATTGGGAGATGAATTTTGGAAAACCTCGTAATTTAAGATACATCACTACTGAGTTTCTAGTATGGACATATACTTGAAAAACTGTAAATTTTGACATTTAACAGCCCCACAAAAGTTAGTAGAATTTACTGTTGAAAAGCTGATTTTCGGAAAACAGCAACCTCGACTTATGTCTATTGAAATGAGCACATTACTGCAGAGTTTCAAGTCTAAGTACACATAGGCCTACTTGAAAAACTGGAACATATAATAAAATAAATTATTGAAGTCTGAAAAAAAGTTTAGCAATTAATTTTCTTGTATTTCAGCCAATATTCATCTTGAATTTAAAATTTTTAATTTTTGACGCCCTCGCAAATGCCAACATGATTAAAATTTTTTTTTTCAATAAATAACTTTAGAAAATCTCTAAGGAGTTGATTTTGCTATACAAATTTTTCATCAATATTTTTATATTATTCCAATGATTATTCACTTGAAATTTCATGTCTGTAGGTCTGATTTATTATGACACCCCTGAAAACCCTTATTTATGCCCTCGCAAACCCTCATAGTGGTCGATTATAAGAAAAAATAATTTCACCAATAAACATATTTTAATTCAACGGATATTCATGCCAAATTAAAGTCTGTAGGTCTTATAGAAAAAAAAATTTCATCAATAATTATCTTTTATTTCAATAAATATTTATGCCAAATTTCAAGTCTATAGGTTTAATGTTTATAAAACTATATTTTTAATGCTCCTGCAAACTCTCATAGCGGTAGATTTTTGGCCCAATTGCCCTCTTAGGGATGAATGTACTTAAAATCCGTTCTTAGCTGAGCTCTACTCAGGAAAAGAAACATGTCTGCAAAATTTCAAGTCAGTAAGTCTGATAATTAAGAAGATCTCGTGATGAGTGAGTCAGTGAATTGTTTTTTCACACACACACTCCCACATATACCCCCCACACAAACACACACACACACAGAGAACGTTAATAAAACACCCCTACTTTGCCCATGATTTTCAGTTAGCTGGAAAAACTATTTGAAAATAAATCTATAGCAACATAGGCCATAATTTTCTAAACAAAACCATTTCATAAAAGCGTGAATTGTGTTCAGTTTACAGGAAAATATTGGTTAATTTTACTCTCAAATCAACTTGAACTAGAAACATGGAAAGGAATCTCTTCTGAAAGCACCTAAAAAAGAACTTTTAGTTGGGGTTCACACATATATTATGTGATCCATAGTAGAGGTTGATTGATGTTACGCCACATGATGATGACTGAGCCGACTCTCAATTCCAAATTGTGAGGTGGTAATCCACGAATTCCAGCGAATTCAAAAATTTTGTACGATAGTTGACTACCTCATCCCGGTTGATAACTGTGTCAACCGATTTGAAAGAAAACGACTGACTCGAAATGAAATTTTGAATGGACGCATTGAGATCATCAACATCTTTGTTTTCGGCCGCCAATATGGCTCGATTGCTCAGACAATAGTTTTTAAATTATTTTAAATGAAAAACCAATTTAAAAATGTAAAAGATCTCACAAAACCGCATGGAATGAAGAACAGTCATGCATGGCGCAGTTCTTGTTTATTGAGTCTCGCTGAAACACATTTAATAAATTTGTGGTTATGTCTAAGGCTGAAAGTCAATTAACCTTAATAGAATGTCTGATCAAAATGAAAGTTAGCAAAATGTAATTGAATTCGCTTAAACCAAACCATTTCTCAACATCCACTACCTTTCTTTAACGAAAAAACTATTTTAAATGTAATAAATTTCACACAACCACACGGAATGAAAAACTCAGAGAGGAAAAACAGTTATGCATTGCGCAGATGTCAAACGAAAGGTCCGCCACGTACGTCATCTATTGAATGTAATTGTGGAAAATTCCATACAAAAATTACCAATTTTGATTTTTTCATTATTTCGGCTGTTTCTTTGGGTTTTTCCTTATGTTCTTTTTTCCTAAACCACTCCAGTATTGAGGTGAACAGAATAAATAATTATTCAAACCGGTCAAACTATTTTTGAGCTTTTGCGAGACTAACGCATTTCAATTGATTTTTATACTTGGACTAACTAATGCCCCGCATGCGTTGCAATGCCGCTTTAATTTTTTTTTCTTCCAAATTTTTAAAAGTGGGTATACATAAACAGTGTGTGTGAGTGTGTCTCTTTCCGGCTCTATCTCTTTACCTCTTTGTAACTGAATATTCCTCTCCCTTCCTCTTCCCTTACTCCCACTCTCTAAACCTTTCTCTCTCTCTCTTTCTCTCCTCCTATCATCCTCTGTCCCACCCTCCCTCCCACCATTATTTGGACTATAGCAAAGAGGGAAAAACTATAAAATACTTACATGTAACTAATCATATGAATCACGCGCCACCTTAAATTCTGCTTTTAAGGGTTGGTGTTATCGTAATCGCACCTACAGTGACCATCCTTGTGTTTTGAAGGTCAAGTGGGCAAAATTTCATCGAGATAGGATCCGTGGTTTAGGAATGCATAGAGAACAAACATAGAAACATTCAAAAGTAATACTAAGTGGCAATTCCCATACAAAATTACGAATTTTTTTTTTTTTCGATTTTTCGGGCATTCCTTTGGGTTTTTCCTATTTTTCCCCCCTAAACCATCTCTGTAAGGAGGCAAGCAAAAAAATCATTCAAATTGGTTGAGCCGTTTGTTAGTTTTAGCGAGACTAACGCACGGCAATTTACACACACACACACACACACACACACACACACACACACACACACACACACACACACACACACACACACACACACACAGAGAGAGAGAGAGAGAGAGAGAGAGAGAGAGAGAGAGAGAGAGAGAGAGAGAGAGAGAGAGAGAGAGAGAGAGAGAGAGAGAGAGAGATTTTTTGGTCAAGTCTATATCTCAATATTGGTAAGCAGCATGTGTATTTAGGGTTGAAAAAAATGCAGGGAAAATAATGAAACGGAAATGAGTCATGATATCCCTATGCTTGACAAGGAAGGATGACTCCGCAGTGGTTTACCATTGTCTTCCACAGGATGAAGGTCAAAGGGACACTACAAACACCCAGACCTGAACCCAGGGAGAAGGTTTGAGAAATTCCCTCCCCGGACAAGAATCGAACCCGGGCCCTTTGGCTTATCAGCCAGACGAGCTCGCCACTAGACCAAGATGCAAGAATGTATATATTCTTTGTAGGATAAGTCCTGTTTTCATAAAGTATTTAAGCTTCAAAAGTAGCAAGTAAGAACAAAGGCAAAGAATCTGGAGAGAGTAGGACAGCTAAATATAGTTTTTTTTAAAAATCTAAATATCACAACATGGTTGGGATATTATTCAAGTCACCAACAAGGCTGTGCTGAAGTTATCATGAATTACATGGTCTTACGGTACAGGCGCAGGAATAGGGAGTTTTAAAAGGGGAAGAGTAAGTATATTTTACGTCGCGGCTTTTTCGCTAAGTAAAAATAAAAGTACAAAAATACCATCTTCCAATACTAGAGATGGATCTGTAATAGTTTATGAAAAATCACACTTTCAACTTACATTACAAATACACGAGTATGATGGACGGTGGTGCCAACATTTATTGTTTACTCATATGGGTTTCTGTGCTTATTTTGAAGAACTTTAGTCAATGGAGGTATTGTTTTATAATAAAAATAGTTAATATGGTGGTGCATTGCATTGCAGTTGTAAGAAAATATTACAGTTCATATTTGGTTGTTTGTCCAAATGTTTTTAAATTAATAAAGTATTTTTTTACATTCCATTTAAAGTAGTTTGGGATCATATCGTAAGTAACGCTTCAAAGGTTAAGATTACATAAGCAATATAAAAAAAATACTTAAAAATATTGTTGACGATTGGTTGGGTTAGTACAGCTACATTTTAATGTATATTCCTAAGCCACAATTATATTTTATAGTATTTTTAATGAAGCTATAGGTACAAATCCAACCATCCGTCCTCAGTCAATGTTTGTAAGGCCGGGTTTATAGAAAATGCAAGAACGCAGAAACGCAAGAACGCAGGACGCGACAACCGCAAGAAATTCACAGTCGTTTATAAAAAACGCAAGGACGCCGGCCATCGCCAACGTCAAAAAATAAAATTTCAGGAATAAGTCATGATTATTTTTAAAATCTTTGTTGTACTTATCGTACAGGCAGGGAAAATTTTGGATAAGCTGAATAAGAAATTAATCAGCTTCCTCCATTGCGCTGTATTCACTAGAAGAATGACAGACCAAAACATAAATAAAGAAACACAAGCGTAACGATTACAATCGCAGAGCCTTCTATATGCATTACATGACAGTTTCAGTTTCCACATACTAAAGCAACCAGTATAGAAGGCCGAAACGCAAGGAGAAAACGCAAGAAGTAGAAAGTTGAACAACTTCTGCGTTGCGTTCTTGCGTTCTTGCGTGTCTTGCGTTTTTTATAAACGTGCTGGTAGAAGAGTTAAGGTTGGACTTTTACCGTAGTTGCGTTTCTTGCGTTTCTGCGTTCTTGCGTTTTCTATAAACCCGGCCTAAGTATTTTTCATATAGCCAACCTTATCTAATGGTCCATTCACAATATTTGAATAAAGTTCACTAAAACCAACACACAAACCGACTCGGGCACACAATTAATGGCGGCGGTGAATTCTCAAAAAACTAGTAGGAATTTATTAACTCTGTTTTCAGAGTAAGTACGGAAACGTCTCTAGTACTGCAAATTTATTTTTACTCTGCGAAAAACATTGACGTAAGCTATTTAACGACTAGGAGATAAGCTTGCATGCTAATTTTTATTCTATATTTACTTTACACCTAACAATTGTCGAGTTTTTAAAGTAATCACTGTAAACACTTACCTCGTCACGGCATGCATGTAATTTCTCCAATAATTCCGTGCAATTCCCAGAAATTTGGTGTTCTTTAGATACATTTCCTGGCATTTTATTCAATGAAACAGACAATTTAATGCAAAAACAAGCCGTGTCCACGACCACGCTGCATTTTGTAATATTTTCAAATTGGGTAACCTAAGATATACAGGTGTTAAATGACATAACCGAACAATAACAAAGTTCACCGTTCGCTCGTGTAGCTTCGGTACCAAAAAAAAAAAAATTTGGTTGTCTCACATGGTCTGATCTCTAAAATCATGTTTATAGCATAAGCCTTAAAAAAACACATTTTGGAGGTCCTCAGAGGCCCTGGTGCAACCGCTACGATAGTTTGCTTACATGCAATAATTTTTATTTATTGTATATACTTGTAGGAAGGTCCCTATATATCAGATCTATCGGTATGGATGGCCAAAAGGGTTGAAAATAATCATGTTTATAGCATATGCCTTTAAAACCACACTTTAGAGGCCCTCAAAGGCCCTGGTGCAACCGCTACCATAGTTTGCTCACATGTAATAATTTGTATTTATTTTATATACTTGTTACGTCGACCCAAGTGTCTCCTCGGCTCCTTCAGGCCGTTATGCCTCGTCAACGTCCTCTCTTGTTTCCCCAGTGCAACCATTAGTGCAGTGCATCGGCCAGGGACTCACCCGCGTGCGCCCTAGCATGCCAGTGGCTTCTTTTGTGCAATAATAATTCTGTGTTTGTATATTTTCCCAAATGGTCACGGGCCTCAACGAGTATGTAAATATTGTAATCGTAATTTATTAATTCTGTAAACTTGTTGTTGATTAATGTTTCGTTTAGCTGTGTAAATATTCTGTGTTTCCTCAAGTGTGCTAGTATGTAATTGCAGCCTGGCGCGCCGCGGGGCGGGACCTCTCCCACGCCGGCCGATTTCTCCTCCCCTCCCCGCAGCCCGCGAGCGCCGGCCCGCTGGCGGGCGGGGAGAGTCAGTCGTGTTCAGGGCTCGAACGAGGACAGTCCTGTACGCCGCTCTGCGCTGCTCGCGAAGCGCGTACCTTGAGCTCGTGGCCAGTCTTTCGTTTCCAGTTCACGGGTTGTCGCGGCAGTCAAGCTGCCTCCGCGAGTCATTCACCGCTTTACTGAATTTTCGAGTCGTCGAGTGACGTAACCAGCCGAGAGTTCTAGAACGCGGACGCGCAATTACGGGACTCAGAACTTCCATCGTCTTACGAAACGTTACGTAACGGGACGCGCACGTACAGCGCTTCTTCACGGTGTAACCTTAAACAGGGTCAGTCTTACGTATACAAATTCCCAATCCGTGTCAGGACGTCTTAACGGGCAGTACGGTTTTACGGGAGTCCGGGTCGCCGCGGGAAGGGCGCTTGTTCCGCGATGGTTCCGCCAGGCTGCGGCAGGCTATAAAACGTCAATAAAAGAGGCTCGTGAAATCGTCAATGCCGAATTGTTCTTGGAACAGTTTACCACTATTCCTCTCCACCTAACTCCGCCCTCCAGGTCCCGCAGTTCCCGGTCCCGGCCACGTTGGCCTGGACCCACACCTTACCGACGAGAGCAGTACGGGCATAACTGGACAGTCACGCAAGCAGGGAACCGGGGGCCTCAAGCCGAGGGACGTCATTTGGCGCCCAACTAGTGTGGCCGTAAGCACGCAAGCGCAGGTGCAGGACAGGACGGAAGCAGGTGCAGCCGCGCGACGTGGGAGCGGCGCGAACTCGATACGGCGCGCCGGCGGGAGAAAACGCGGTGTGAGAGCGACGCGAACTCGAGACGTCGGCGCGAGATTACGCGACGTGGGAGCGACGGAAACCCAAGACGTCAGCGAGAGTTATCAAGGCGCGGGAACGTCGCGAACCGGAGACGTTCGGCGCAAGATAACGTGACGTGGGAGCGGTGTGAACCGGAGACGGCGGGCGACGCGACAAGGATCGGTGGCGCGACAGATAACGCGTCGTGGGAGCGCCACGAACCTGAGATCGCGACGCAGCAAGGATCTTTGGTGCAGTACGGGCATAACTGGACAGTCACGTAAGCAGGGAACCGGGGGCCTCAAGCCGTGGGACGTCACTTGTAGAAAGGTCTCTATATATCAGCTCTATCGGTATGGATGGCCAAAATGGGAGAAAAAAATCATGTTTATAGCATAGCCTTTAAAACCATACTTTGGAGGCCCTCAGAGGCCCTGGTGCAACCGCTACGATAGTTTGGTCACATGTAATATTTTTTATTTATTGTATATACTTGTAGGAAGGTCCCTATATGTCAGCTCTATCGGTAGCGATGGCCAAAGAGGGTAAAATAAATTAATGTTTGTGAAAGATACCCTGAAAACCATATATTGGAGGCACTGAGAGACATTAGTGCGTCTGGTACGGAATTTTTACCTTCAATTATATTTTTAATTTATAGTATACACATGTAAGAAGGTTTCTAAAACCAGCTATCTCATATTCTATTGAATTAATATTGTCATGTTTATTAGAATTTCCGTACTTGCATGAAATGACTTAGGCCGTTGTTGTTCCAAGCGCGCTGTAGTATGACACACCCGGGCGGCCAGATAGAGCGAACTTCAGCACAGTAAATTAAAACAGCACACATTGTATACCATGACGTCGTACCGACCATGGCCGTTAAGCCCGTGCTCCGCACCGCCGGTACCGTATCCCGTTTTTCGGAGCGTGCCCCTTGCCAAGTCGGATTGAGTCAGGCTAGCGCCTCGGGCGTGACCCCAATAGACATAATGAAATTTAAAGGTACAGAACCCCGGAGGCTCGAACACATAATTCAATTAAGGGAAAAGCCATTAGTACGAAATTACTAATTACCCGACATGTAATAAGTGCGTCGTAGCCACTCCGGGCGAGTACACCATGCACGGAGCAGACAACAAACCTCATTAACAGTCACCGCAGCCACTGTCCTTAATTAAAATGCCCGTGACTATGATCATGTCAGAATAGGAGAAATCCCTCTAAAACAATTCGCAGTGGGACAATATGTTAGTAAATTTACAGTCGCCAACTTGATGTCACAATTTAAATAATTAAATACATTAAAACCATTGTTAAGCCTTAAGCACCCAATTACCAGCTGCTACATTTTAATTGGGCACCTGGAACATGTTTTAACTGGTAATAGAGTAAATTCAATTAACATAAGTATTTTGACGCCGACTCACAAAGAAGAGAAAGTCTCTCTTCCTTGCGAGGCGGCCATGTTCGGCAGTCTCCAACCACTCCGCGCCGGGAACAGACGTGTGTCCGTGGGCAGCATTCAAGTTTCTTTCATTGATTATTTCTATTCTGAACTAAATCTTTAAATTTAAAACCTCTTATTAATTCATCGCTGCCCACGTCGACTCAGCGCATATTTTACGGAACCGGGCCTATCCCGACCGTCTTCATCATGATACCGCGCTGCGGATCGTATCAATCAAGTAAGTGTTTCGCCGAACTTAGGAGCCCGCTCATCGACCACCCCCCCCCCCCCCTGCACCAGTTAACTTTCGGGGCTGGCCGTCTCCAGCAAGCATCGACCCACGTCCCGCGAGACTGCCGCGGTAACCATTGTCACGTAGTGTTGTGTTTAGTGTTGGTGAGAATTTTTGTAGCGGGTCTGAACCGCGGAGCGGACTTGTAGAGTGTACCGTGTACCCACATGGACCCCCGGTGAAACTCCCAAATTAAATGTATTCTCGCCAACTCGTATATCATTTTCCGTAATTCCCCGTCCTCCACACGGCCGAGCGGCCTTCACAGTCAAGCCCGCTTACATTTGATTGTTGACAAAATCTTAGGCTTACGTGATGTATTTTGAGGCAAGGAAAAAAATTTTGGGGTGTCCGGTTCTGAGGGGGGGGGGGGGTGCATTAAGGTTTTTCGCCCAGGGCGCCGAATTACCTTGCACCGGCCCTGGGTCGATGCTCGCTGGAGATGGCCAGCGCCGAAAAAGTTAACGGTTGCTGGGTGGGGGGGGGGGGGAGGGGGGGGGGCTCGATGAGCGGGCTCCTAAGTTCGGAGAAAAACTTACGTGAGTCCAGCTGGCAGGCATATGCACAGCGTCCTTAATTAAAAATACTCTCGCTGGAGTCGGCCAGTACCATAAGTTCCGTGATACGATACGCAGCACGTTATCACGCTGAAGATGGTTGGGATAGGCCCGGTTCCGCAAAATACGCGCCGAGTCGACGTGGGCAGTGGTGAATTAATAAAAGGATTTAAATTTGAAGATGTAGTGCAGAATAAAATAATCAATGAAACTAACTTGAATGCTGCCCACGGACACATGTATGTTCCCGGCGCCAAGTGGTTGGAGACTGCCGAACATGGCCATCTCGCAAGGAAGAGAAACATTCTCTTCTTTGTGAGTCGGCACCAAAAACTTATAATAATTTAATTTGTTATATGATGAGTTAAAAACATACTCCAGGTGCTTGATTAAAAGTTTGCCCCTGGTACATAGTTGCTTAAGGCTTAACTGTTGTTTTAATTGATTTATTAATTTAAAAAGCAGCACCAAGTTGGCGAATGTAAATTTAACTACAAATTGTCTCAATGAGCACTGTTTGGGTTTGAATTCCCTTAGTTTGGCTAGACCACTATCATAGGCCAATTAATCAAGGCCAGTAGCCGCTGTGGCTAGTAACGAGCATTGTTTTCTGTTCTGTGCGTGCCGCGCATGCACGGAATCTCTACGGCGCACTTGCTCACTGCTTGTGATTAATTAATTTCGTCCTAGTGCCTCGTTTGGGAATTGTTTTCCGTAGTCGAGCCCCCGGAGTTTTGTGTCCTGATGTTTAATTCCATTTATTGAGGTCACGCCCGGGGCGCTCGCATGACTTAATTCGGCTTGGCAAGGGGCGCTTTCCGAAAACGGGATACGGTACTGGCAGTGTGGAGCACGGGCTTAACGGCCATGGTCGGTACGACGTCAATGTATATATTTGTATTAATTGACTTGTCCTATATCCCGGAGTCCTTACCTTCAAATGGGATATACCGATCAAAAACTGAATAAATAAATAAATAAAACAAACTTTACCAGAAATACCATATTTCCTTACCTGGAAGTTCCTTCAAATAATAATAACTAAATCTTCCCACAATTTATGAATATTCTACAACAATGGATAGAAAACTAATCTTTTGCTTACTTAATAGTTGTTTGTTTATCTATTCGTGATCAAATTTAAAAAAAAAAATCGAAGATGAACGACTCCACCCAAACAGAATGTCGTCCCATGTCAGTGAATCTTAGGCTACCCGAGTATATAGTCTTTGGTAAAATTGTAATGGTGGCTTGGATTTTGAAGCACGTTGGCTTATGAATGTGTTAAAATGAAATTTTCTGGCTGCTGACATTTTCTAAAATGGTTTATAAGTATAAATGCTGCCACTTTTCGCCATGGCGGGCTATCTCTATGGGAAAACCGCTTACAATGTAATTAGTTCGAGGTACACCCACGTGAGTGCATTTGAGCGCTAGTAGTCTGTTTTGTTTACGTTGACTGACATTTTTTCCCGCTTAAATTCTTATGAACTGTGCACAGTTTAGGTTAGCTCATTCCTGTTGATCGTGTAATTTATATTTAGTGTTTTTGTCGTACTTGCGTTATGTCAATATGTACTACACTAAAAACTGTTGTATGCCGGGTTGTCAAAACAGGACTGAAACCCGTCACACATTTCCTCGTGTTTGTATTTCATGCTTATACAATACCCGGACAGTACCCATCTCTATACCGATGGTTCCAAAACTTCTGCTGGAACGGGAGCAGCTTGGTTTGATAAGACTAATCACAAAACGGGCCTCTACCAATTACCTACTTACATCACCATTTATCTGGCGGAAGCATTCGCGATTTATCAAGCATTGACATATATACTAAACTGTCAGATAAAAGCTCCTCTCATACTCTCAGACTCTGCTAGCGTTTTAACCTCGCTACAATCCTTCCGGACTCCTGCGGAGCTTCTTATCCTTGAAATTAAAAAATTATGCTTAGCCATTCGTCAATACACAAACGAACCTGTATTTCTATGGATTCCCAGTCATACTGGCATACACAACAATGAAATAGTCGATCATCTAGCGAAAATGGAAATTACACAGGGTGTCCCTATGTACCCGCGATCTCCGCAGCTCTTACAACCGCTTATCAAGGCCCATTATCATTCTCTCATGATTTCCCAATTGACACAATTATCTGCTGCCCGCTCTACCTTATATCGTGAGTTACATGGTACTACATTTAAGGTTATATCCCACTACCCCCTGTCATCACATCGCAATCGTGCTATAATATCTTTCCGTCTTCGTTCCGATCACAATAGTTCACCGGCACATCTTTACAAGCTGGGTATTATTGATTCGGCGGGTTGTTCCTGCGGACACCCTTATGCAGATATGCGACATATACTTCTGGAATGTCCAAATTTTGTGGACAGACAAAAAATGTATCAGGACTTGCAAAAGCTGGGATTGCCATTCCCCTTGTCGTATCCTTCGATGTTATACCACCATACACATGAGGTATGTCAGATCTTAATTGATTTCATTCTACGCAATCATATTCATGTATAACCCTGAAGTAGTAATAATCCGAGGTGGCCGGTTTCCGTGCCCATCCTCTTCTTCCTTCATCCATGGCCTTCCGCTCCTGTGGTAGATGGGCCTCTACCAAGAAGACTAGCCTCCCTACCCGTATTTTTCCTTACCGTAGGTCACCCACTAACGTCTAAGTTCAGCTGCTTTGAATCATGGCTGCTGGTTCACACCGTAGGCCACTCAACCAAAAAAAAAAAAAAAGTGTTTGTATTTCAGTACCGGAAACGTGTGATTGCTTCGCCGAAATTAGCTCTCATTAGTAATGAGCATATTTATAAAGTCTCCAGGATATGCAACCCTCCTATTGCCAGGTTAGTAATATCAAGTTATGCCCTAGTATCATCTGTTTCTGTTACTATTCGTATTCGTATATCGGCATGTTTTTTCTAGAGCTGTAGCAAACCGTATGTATTCGTTACTGAGTAACGGGTGCGGCATCTAGTAACGAGTAACGAAACTTTACACACGAATGCATTTCGTTACTCGCATCTTTCGTATGTTTCACGCATGCGCGCGCTTATTCGTTACAAAGAACGATGTTTGTTTATTAATAAAAGTATAATTTGGAAATTCGTCGTCCAAGGTTTTTACTGTTTATTAAAGGTATTGTGTGTGTAGACAAAGTTTTAGATTCGAACAGAAACAACGTAAGAAAGTATTTTTTACAAATTATAAATATGTATGTTTTTGTTTTTTATAATCGCGTATTTTCACGTTTTATGTTCTTATCTTAAAAGATATATTATAATAAAGCCGCTCTAATGAGAGTTAATTGTTTCTTGGTTAACAAAAGCTGTTAATTATCAAATATTTTTAATTGTTTATATTCGATTTATTTTTATTTACGCGACGTCATACTGTACGCGTATAGTAGGGCCGCGACGTCTTGGCGGGTCGACTCCCTAGAGCTCAGCGACCTTGTAATCGACACGTCCCGCCTTGTCTGCTCCGCAGATAACAACGGCCTGGAAGTCTCCATGCCGTTCCGAAAACATTGGTCGAGAACAATCTCACGTACGGTGCAACACAGCGCAGATCTTAATGATACAAAGATGTGATAATGCTTTACGGTAATTTATTATTTAAAGGTAGTGCACCATTTGCTCGACTGGGCAGCTTAGTTAAATATAGTTAAACATAGCTATACAATTCTTTAAAGTTAAGAACTAAATTTGTAATTGTGGGTTGCTGTAGGAAACACAATTAATTAAGACTTGCATGTAACTCCCTCGCTGATGCTTACTTTTCCATTTGGTTTGGCTGAAATGTGAAGACGATCGACATGACACTTTCACGCACTTCAAGAACCTTACCACTTTTATGCACACGGGTTGGTATTTTTTCCATAACAGCACTCTGAAAGAACCATTTTAGTAATTTCGAGGGGTCCGAAAACCATATTTATAACAAACCATCCTCGCGTATTTTATAGTCTCCTGTTGTTGTGCTTGCTTTATAAGCAAGAGAGGCTCCGGGAAGGAAGCCCTGCCTAGAACCAACGCTTAAAACTATCAGTCTGTGCGCTGCATTTCCTGTTGCCATTACCTACACCTTCAGCGTCACCTTTCTTTTGCCAACATTTCTGAAAGGTTAAATTAGTGTCAACCCAGGATTCATCCATGTCAAATATATTCTTTCCAGCCTCCCTGCACTGTTTCATCTGAGTCAGCTACCGTTATCGCCAAGCAACAACGTCAGATCTTTCGAGAAGAAGCATTCGCTTATTTTGGCTTCTTCTCCACACAAAACCCATTTCTTTGAGTATTTTACGCAGCGATGTCTTTCCCTAACTCCATCCGATTTTTTCTTTCAAAACTGGCAGTAGTTTCCTTGTCGTTTTTTTACTGCATAAAATTCGTGGCTAGTGTCTCTGATCACTCTTCTATCAAAGTCATCAACTGACAACAAACGTTTCCCAGTTTTTTTTTTTGGCTTGAAATGAATAATTAAACATGAGAGGCTGTTTAACGGTCAAATAAAGGAGTGATATATATATATGTAAATATAAACATATAAATTGTAAATAAATAATGTATTAATATAATATACATTAATATATATCATAAAATCATATATATTATAAAATATATAATGCAATATATAATGTATATAATGTAATATAATATCATGTAATATACCAAATGCAATATAATGTGTAGCAATATCGGCTACACTTGTAGATAAAAAATATTCTAACAAGCGGTGCAGAAAGTTGGGAAAATTGCCAAATGCAAAACAAACAAACCGCGGGTGAAATTACGGGGAATGCATTGAAAAACTTATAATGTTGTTGTTTGTTTTTTATTTGTCGTCTCTCTGTTGTGTTTTCGGATGCGCGAAACTGATCTTTGGCTTATACCTGTGTATCGCGCAGCTCTTTCGGTTGCATTTGTTAGAGGTACTAGCAGACATTTGTTGGCAGCTTCTTCATCACAACACTGGATTACACTACTTATAATTTCCCTCTCCCCACTATGTATTACTTTATTGTATCTTGAACGTCCTGCGTCGGGCTCCATTATTCACTTCAGACTGAGAGCGTGGCGCCTGATGTTTTTGCTATGAACCGCATAGCGGCTGATGTGCGCGCGCAGCTGCTTCCCCTCTCATTTACTCTTCCCCGCTTCCCCGCAAAACGACACGCCAAGACGTCGCGGCCCTACAGTACGAAATACGACTCGATTCGATGCTGTTACATAACATAGCAGATACCGGTTTTGACCATCGAGTGCGACAGTTCACAGAGACTGTAATCTGTGGTCAGTCTGGATAGTGAATTACAGCATGATGTAAATTTGCAGGTTACCGAACATTTAACTATGGAGGTGGATAATAGTAGTCTAACTAAGAGGAAATTGCTAACTGAGGAAGTTACTGAAGTTGATAGACAAGCTAAGGCTCATAAGATTGCAGATCCACAGCAACACAGTTCTCCTAATAACAGGTATGTTCATCGTTCAGAGTGTCGTTACCCCATTAACCATCCTGGCCCATATATTGTCCTGATAGAATCAATGCAACATAATATAGGTAACTTACACCCTTTGACCATTGGCAAAAAACTTCATCCTAACCCTTATATTGTCCAAATTCAGCGCTCGGGGCCTAACAGGCTGAAGATTACCTTCGCTACCCTACAGGCAGCGAACCAATTCGTTACTTCAGAGCAAGTCAAGTCACTTCAGGTTAAATGTCTTATTCCCCAAGGCCTAATCCAGCGGGAGGGATTGATCTATGGCATCCCTTTGGACGTGGCCATTGACGATCTGCTAGAGGGTATCGAGTCCCCTCAACGCGTCATACATCTTGAGCGGTTGACTAAATATATAGCTCCAGATACCCGGGTACCCATTAAACTGGTTAAAGTGACGTTTGAGGGACAAACCCTTCCCGAATATATTGCCATCTTTAAAGAGCGTTTCATCGTCAAACCTCGTGTTCAGTCAGTCCTTCAATGCCATCGATGTCACCGCTTTGGTCACTCGCTCAAGTTATGTCGATCTAAGGCTCTATCATGTGCAATTTGCTCTCAGGAGCACTCCTTGGATACATGTCCCCATAACGATTCTCCATTATGTGTCAACTGCCGGGGTAACCACCCCTCCACGGACAAGGTTAAGTGCCCTGCTTGGGAATTTGAGAGGGAAATAAAACGGGTAATGGCCTACAATAATCTCTCATATTCGGATGCGAGACAGCAGGTACAGCGCGCTACTGGTCGGATATACCCATTCCCTAAAGATCGTATGGATCCCCACCACTTGCCGAGACTCACCAGCTTCCCCCCTCTGACGCAGCCTTCACCTATCGGTCCACAACACATTCCCATTTCTGATCACACTTACGCACAGGCTCTTCACTCCGACTCCTCGAATCCACCACTTCGACCGGATGGGTACAGGGTTTGCTATAAAGCAGTACCACCGATCACGAATGTAACAAGTCAGAATTCTTTCAATCTTCAACATTATTATTCTCAGTTTCGGCCCTACACGCCTGACATCACCAATGGTGTGGCACTGCCGGGGCCTCCCGACGGAGGACCGTCCTCTTCTCCCCCTATGATGCATACGCGTCATCCTTCACAGGATGCCCTTCAGGACACTTCCTCTTCTGACATAGCTCCACCTCCACACTCCACACGATTAAGGCTTAACATGGAAAAACTTAAGTCATTGGTCGATACCATTGAAATTATGATAGCTACAGCTAAAAAGGAAACTGATTACGCCTTCGACAAAGAAAGCCTCATCGCGGCTTTTGTCCAGGTGCTAGTTTAACAATGCTTCTCAAACACCCCTTCTTGCTTCTTCAGTGGAATGCGCAATCTCTTTCGGCTAATAGGTTCCCCCTGCTCCATTTTCTCTCTACGGTCTCATGTGATGCAGTTCTTCTTACAGAAACTCTTTTAAATTCAGGACATCATGTTACTTTTCCCGGCTATAACTTATACCTCTCGAAAAAGTTGGATAGGGGTACGGCCATTCTGGTCTCTCGAAGACATCCCAGCACGGAAATTAACGTGTCCTTCCCTCCCTCTATGCAACGCGTAGATGCTATCGCTATCAGGCTCCTCCTTGATGATGTTCCCCTCACCATTGTCTCGATTTATGTCCACCCCCGATCTTTGTATACATCTCAAAATTGGGAAGACTTTTTTCAACAATTCGATGGTGCTGTGTTCATTGGGGGTGATTTTAATGCCCATCATGTTTTCTGGGGCAACAAATCTAATGATGCAGCTGGGATCAATCTTCTTGACTATTTACATACGTCTCCTTATATTCTATTAAATGGTACACAACACACCTGGATAGGTCCTCCTACTGCGTCATCTACTGCAATCGATCTCTCTTTCATAACGTCTAATCTGGCTGGCAACTTTAAATGGGAGGTTCTTTCGGACAACTGGGGCAGTGACCACTTCCCTATTCTTATCACCACGTCACACCCCACTACCCAATGGCACTCAGAATCACACTGGTATTATACTTTTCTTTCATCACGGGCCGATTGGACTTTGTTTTCTTCGTGGCTGGAATCTCGGACCGCTGCTACGTTCTGCTCTTCCAATGATGACCTCCTTCACTTATACTCTAGCTTCTATAATAACCTCTTCCAAGCAGCTTGCGCATCTATGCCATTCCGGTTAAAGGGTCCTGTACATAAACAAAGTAAGGCTCCCTGGTGGGATGAACACTGTGCCAGTGCCAATCGGCAGCGCTTAAACGCCTTACGGACGTACAAAACACGGTCTACTTTGGACAACTTTATACTTCTTAAAAAATCCCAAGCATTTGCTAAGTTAACCTGGAAAAAACGTAAACAAGCTCACTGGCAATCTTACTGTGAATCTTTTTCACGTTCTACCTCTCTGAAAACGTTATGGCGACAATTCAATACTTTTCGACATAGTCTCACATCCACGGCCTGGGCATCTCTGCCTCCCCACTTACTCCATGACTTCATGTCACTGGTCGCTCCTCCTACAGTTTCTCCTCCGCCTTTCATCGATGACGTTCCTCCGGTTCACCCCACGTCAAAGGATAAGGACTGTACCTCGCTCCTACAAGACTTTTCTTTTTCAGAACTCTCTCAATGTGTCCAGACTACGCCTGATTCTGCACCCGGACCGGACTTGGTTACTTATAGTATGATCCGTCATCTTCCTGTAAATGCGCAGTCCTTCTTATTGCACATTTTTAACCTCATTCTACGGCTTGGCATTATTCCACCTAGCTGGCGCGAATTCTACATCCTTCCGATACTTAAACCAGGCAAGTCTCCTCTTGAGGCCACCTCCTATAGACCTATCGCTCTCCGTTCGTGCTTGGCTAAATTATTTGAGAAGTTACTCAAAAATAGGTTGGTGTGGTGGTTTGAGTATCATAACCTCCTTCGTCCAGAACAATTTGGCTTTCGTTCTGGTATGGGCACTGAAGATGCCATCTGCTCCCTTTACTCTCAAATTCGTTTAGCCTTTCAACGTAAAGAGATATTCTCTACCATATTCATGGACATATCTGCGGCTTTTGATAATGTCCAACTTCCCATCCTGTACTCGAAACTATATAAATTAGGACTTCCTAGTCAGATTATCAGGATCCTTTCTGCCTTACTCTCTTCTCGTACTTATACACCGCGGATGGTACGACCTGCACCTTACACCCGCCAGGTGTCCCAGGGATTAGTGCAAGGAAGCTCTCTTAGCCCTCTTCTCTTCCTTCTCTATACTCAAGACCTTATGTTTCACATTGGAACTTCGGCTAAATTAACTGCGTACGCCGATGATGTGGTGTTGTGGTATCGTGGTTCTACTATTCTTGACACTAGTACTACTCTTTCAGCTGCACTCACTAAGGCTCAACATTGGTTGGGAACGCATGGATTCAGTCTGTCCCTATCGAAAACGAAGATAATTCACTTCACACGAAAACGGGTTACGACGCCTGCTCATGCTATTTCATTGGATGGTGTTCCCTTACCTATAGTCACGTGCATCAAATACCTTGGTGTTTTCTTAGATCAACGAATGCTCGGTATCACTCACATTAATTATGTCATTGATAAATGCTCTCGTCGGTTACACCTCCTTAAGGCTCTAGCGGGGAAAACTTGGGGGGCTGATGTCCGTAGTCTTCGCTCATTTTACATTTCTACTATCCGACCGATCCTTCTCTACGGTAGCCAGGTATTAATGCACGCGTCCACTTCCCAGTTGCAAAGGTTGGAAACACTTCAGAATAATGCTATGCGAATCATCCTAGGTGCATTTAAATCCACACCTATCATGTATATGTACATTGAACTAGGCCTTATTCCATTATCCTTATCTCGCCGTATGCTATATGCCCGCCATTGGGTTCACCTTCGTATCGTAAAGATGCCAGGTTTACGACGGGCTATGGACGCCCTATATGACATTCCCACTCCAGTTCTTACAGCTGCTCGATCCATTGATCCCGGACTGTATTGTTATAAATACTGCTACTCGTTTGATGTTCTTACTTATGTCCCCTTGGTTCGTATTGAGGGTCATAAAGACAAACCCCCCGCGGTGCTTCGGCAAATATACTTGGACCTTCTTGCATCATACCCCTCTGCCTCTCGCATATATACGGACGGCTCTAAACGTCAGGATGGTGTGGGTGCCGCATGGTTTGACTCCTCGCACGGTCGATCTGGACTTTACAGGCTTCCTGATTACACTTCCATCTACTATGCCGAAGCGCTTGCAATACTTATGGCCTTACAATATATTCTGTCGCACGTGGTTCCCATTCCCTTGATTGTTTCAGATTCTGCCAGCGTTCTCACGTCCCTCTGTTCTTCTCATCAGACCTCCGACTTGCTTCTCTTACGTATTAAACACCTCTGCCTTCAAATTGAACCACATTCGGGCCCTGTTACGTTCCTTTGGGTTCCCAGCCATGTTGGCTTGGGGGGAAATGAAACTGTCGATAAGATGGCCAATTTAGCCATATCCACCGGTCACCTAGTACAACCCGCCTCGTACCAGCCTCTGCTCCCTCTCGTGAAGAGATACTTCAAGGAGATTATGTTCCAGGATTGGATTGCTTATGCCCACACGCATTCATCACTCTACCCTTCTCTCCATCCCTCTACGGTTCCAGTTTACAAAACGCTTCCCCCATATGCTTCTCGCCGTCAGGCGGTCATGTCCTTCCGTCTTCGGTCCGAGCATCTTCTGACTCCAGAGCACCTCTGTCGATTGAACATGACACCCCATCCGACCTGCCCTTGTGGGGCTCCTGTCGCAGATGTTCAGCATCTTTTATTGGAATGTCCCCGTTTGAGTGCGAGAACGCACCTCCTACGTACTTTTCAGGAACTGGACTTGCCGTCCCCACTATCATACCCTAATATGGTATACACCTCCACCCACGCTGCATATTTGGCAATCATCGCTTACTTTTTGTCCAATGGCATCATTTTGTAACCCTGGGGTTGCTCTTGTAACTTCCTTGGTGGCCGGCCCTCCCCAACTCCTTGTTCCATGCTCCACGGCCTACTCCACCCTCGGTAGACGGGCCTCTACCAAGAAGATGTAGTTTATTCTCTAGTCTCCTCTTCTGATTAACATGCTCCCGACACTCTGAACTATGGCCGTGGGCTTCATGCTGTAGGCCACTATAATAAAAAAAAAAAAATAAAAAAAAATAAAAAAAAAAAAACATAACATAGCATGTGCCATGTCATGCGGTATCAGAAGTAACGAGTAACGATACGAAAGTAACGAATACTAATTGTTATAGTAACGAATACATACGGGTACACATTTTTTCGTTACTTTTACACCTCTAGTTTTTTCAACCCCTTTCAGCAATTGTTCGTATTATCAAAAATTGTTTCATGTAACAGTTTTAGATACAAATTATAAGATTTATAAACAGTTCGAACGGTTTTGATAGTGTGCCTAATGGGGGAGTAATGAATTTTTTTTGTTCTTGAACCCCTAGTTTTTCACTGAGGTGAAGTTAGATTCGAATCTCAGATTCGTTTTCCAATGCGTACCATAATTATAGTACAGCACGATAAAACTGAACGAAAATGATTCAAAGGCTTCAGTGCAAGAAGGACATAAGGAATTTATATGGTAAATATGTATTTAACAAGGAAAATTTATTATAAACAAATTAAATAATTATAAACACTTAAAATATGGGTAAATATTTACTTGGGCGGTATTTCCGAAAAAAAATGTTAAAAATCCGAAAATACCTATATATAATGCTCTTCAACTTCCTCTTTTCATTAAAAGCGGTGGAGATTAGAAATTCCAAATACTTGAGGAGATATCGAATTTTTAAATTTATTCATATGTAGTTGAGCGGTATTTGCTAAAAAAAAATGTTAAAAATCCGAAAATACCTTTATTATATGCTCTTCAACTTCCTCTTTTCATTAAAAGCGGCGGAGATTAGAAATTCCAAATACTTTAGGAGATATCGAATTTTTAAATTTCAGCACAAAACCAGCGCATTCCTGTGGCGTGCGTGCACCATTGTTTCTTGTTTACGTACGAGTATTTTTTTTTTTTTTATTGGATAATGATGTCACGTGATTGTTAGGCCAGAATTCAAATTAACTAATACGTGATTATTAAGTTCAATTATTGTTTAAAACGGTGTTTAATTACCGCCTCCAACTTAGGTGAGTTTTTAACGTTTCTAATTTTAAAGTCTTATTTGTTATTTTGATATTGTTGCGCAAGTAATAAGTAACAAAAAAATTTACGTCAGTTGTTACTGTACATCCTTTGTTACGGGTTTGTTAAGTAAGGTCAGTTACATTATAAATAATTTAAAACTAAGGAATAATTAAAATTAATTCACATTATTTTTAATATCACCTTAGTTTGAAAGTATTTATAATGTAACTGACCTGACATAATCGACCATTTTAGTTTACTGTTCACCCCAGGCCGGCCTCTTCCCGGCTGCCGCGCTTTCCCCCCCCCTCCAACACCGGGTCGGGCTGACGTCACGTGGAGGAGTCCGGTCTAGCTCCTCGCTTGCTAAGCCGTACACAGCGGCAAAATAAACTTGCCATCGTGAAAAATCTAATTAACCAATCTTCACAAAACTTTGAGGTTATATTTCTTAAGTTATGCAGCCGTTATTGCGTTTAGCGAAGAGAAGTAGCCTGGCTTCTTCAGTTACAGACACTGGAAAGTGATTGGGAAAGTTCCCGTAGCGGCACCTAAGATGGGGTTGAGGTCACTTGAATGTTGTGATTTTTCTGAATATAGGCTAGGAGCGAAAGCAGTAAGTGAAATAACGTTTCTTAAAAAAAAAAAAAAAACTATAGCGGAACAGTGGTCACGTAATTTTCTACGAAATCATTATTTTCCTTAGCAGCTGTTGCTACTTTTGACCCCTGGTGAATAAGTTGTACCACCCTAAAGATCTGTTTCTGTGACCAGTTGCCCTGTGGTTTGTATCGCTCCATTTTCCGCCAGAGAAAAAAAGATAATGTATTAAATAATTGTTCGAAAGTGTTTTTTAACTGAGTAATGAGTCTGATTTGAGCCCAGTTAAATGAAATGGTGTAAATTTATCTTGGTTAGAGTTAGTCTTGATTCCATGTTTTTAGAGTCATAGTACACGCATGCCAGTACGATAAAACTGAGTACCCTATATTTTATGGAAATATTAAGAAACCATAATACTTTTTAGTATATTGCATTTAAAATATATTTTTAAAAAGTTTTTTTCATCATTTTACTCTATGCATGCCTGAGAGCAAACAATGTTTTAATTTAATCGTGACCTGACTAACAATAAAACATTCTTCATCAACAATTAAAAATGATTGATTAACTTATCCCTTAACTAAAAATCCAACCGACGACATACAAATCCAAAAGTAAGGCTGCGAAATTATTTCTTGAAACCAAATTTTGAAATTAAATTTTCCTCCGCATTAATTTTTGTAGTAATCAAGATAATATGTTGTGATACAAATCTAATCACTAATTGTTGCATTTATATGCTTAAAAAACGAATAGGGGCATTAAGTATTCGACAATAGAGTCTGAATAAAATCGCTATATTTTATCAGAACTACATATCAATGAAAAATGGCGGTATTGGATCCATTAGGTACGGCGTTATTGTATACATTTACATTTAGTTGTTTTTTTTTTAATATTTATCGCATGGAAAAAAATTGGGGGATATTCTTTGCAGTGCGTTTTTTAATGTCATGTCAATGAAACTAAATGCGTAAATTACGAGATGCTTAGAAATAATATTCTTAATATTGAGCCAGTGATTTAAAAGCAATATAAAAGTTTACTCTTTCCAATCACCTGCAAGCAGAAAGATTGCTATTTTTGAAGCGTTGTCAAAATTCCTGTGCGACCAACTTTCACAAATGTCACCTAACAAAAGCCTCTGCCAGTGGGGATTAAATATACCCAGAGCAGGTAGTCGTGGCAGGGTACAAGTCCTGGAAATACCACTGAACAAAAAAAAAGTGTCGTTATTGCATAGCAGCGGGGCCCCTTCCCGGCAACCATGCTTTCCCCCTCCAAACTCGCGTCTCGCTGAAGTCACTATGGGGGCGCTAGACTAGCTTTTCGCTTGCAGTTCTTGTGTTGAACGTTCAGCAACGGGCGTGATTTTGACTAACAGTTCAGTGCGCCGTCTATTCTTGCTAAATGTGACAAAGATGAATAAACAATCTGAGTACAGAGTTAGTTGTGCTATGGCACAGTGTACCAATTGGGGATCGAAAACTACTGGTGTTGTGTATCACAGATTTCCTAAATGTGAGGAGATTAAGCGAGTGTGGGTTTTGCGCTGCAAAAGAAGTGACAAATTTAAGCCAGAAAATGCCAGAGTGTGTTCTGTACATTTCCGCGCGGATGATTACGAACGAGACTTGCGAAATGAACTTTTGGGAATACCGCAAAGAAAAATCTTGCGAAAAAATGCGGTCCCTTCTCTGTTTATTGCAAACTGGCATGGTGACAAGGCTTCGAGTTCATTTCCCAGCTGTAGCTCTGGTGACTGCACTGTTGCCAGCCAAACTACAGAACAGGTATGTATCTAAAAGTACAAAATTATAGTTGTTAATATAGTAATTTATAGTCGTAATTAGTTTATTGCCAGTGTTTGACAATAATTCATTCACACCAATGAAAAAAAATTCTTACACGGCTAACTAATAATTAAAAATAAAGGTTACTATAAGCGACATTATTTATTATTTTAACTATATTAGATAGTTTATTATAGGGTCTGCCTAGACAGGGATATAATTTTAAGGTTGACATTCCTTGGTTTAAAACATTAACACGCAAACTTCGAAAGAACACTGGTATCTTTTACCCCCTTGGAATTTTAAGTGGTTATCATACCACGCACGAACACATTTGAAAAAAAAAAATTGGATGTTTGGATGTTTTCGTTAGTTACTGCATATAACCATAGCAATTTAACCTTAATATAAATTACACTATAAGTTAAGCTAAATTAAAAAATAACAAATGGCTGAAATGTCATTTCTAATAATTTTGGTTTTGTTTTCACCCTAACTTTATTTTACATATAGATAGTTGCTATTTTTATGTCTTTGATATGCACACCTATTCGTTTTCTATTATAATTTTTATATATATTTTGGATTAAAAGGTATTTTTCATTGTTATGATTGTTTGGTCCAGGCTCTATTTATTAACGTTTACAAATACAGTAGACTCCTGACTGTCCGGGTGTGAGTTATTCAGTTTACGGGTTAATCGTGCAATATTTCACTTCACAAAACACACAAAAATTTTTTTTTATTAGTTTATTTATTTATTTATGTGAGAGCCTTTACGCTGTGATTCAAGATGAATAATGCTGCCAAACATAGTGCATACATAACTGGTGAGTGTTAGGCCATGAACTTCGCAACGGCTGTGGCAAATTATAAACGCATCTCAGTGAGCCGCGCGCGCCTGTGTTCCACGCGCCAGAATGAACCGCCCACAGTTGACGGCAGCGTGACTCGCGCGAGCGTGAACGGACCTGTGTGCGTAGTTTAAGGCAGCAATCGCAAGGCAGCAGTTTTTTTTTTCCAGTCATCTTAAGGGAGTAATGTGCATTAATGATTGGAAATGAGTGGAATTTAACTTTCAACAAAAATTAAAAATTATCGAACAGCTAGACGTAAAATAGGGCGATGGAAAATACGGCTATGTTTACGTGACATGTACTGCAACGTTTTCTGTAAATTACGTCTTAAAATTTTAGTACCTATTACGTACAACAACCCTAGACAGTGTTTGTTTGGATAGTCAAGATAATTTTTTTTAACCATGCAGTTTTATCGACATTGCTTTAACTGTGTTATTTTTTTATCCGCGGACCCCTTGACAGTCACTACCCCAGATAATCGGGAGTCTTCTGTAGATACATATTATATTTTGGTTTCTAATTTTATAAACTTTTTTTATTCAATGTGAATATTGTAACTTTGCGATAGACTAGGCGGGTACCTTTGAGTGACAGCTTAAGTGTTTGTTAATAATAAGGGGCTGATTTAGAATTGCACACAATCATTTTAGACATTCTATATACATATATTTTTGTCCAATTTTGCTTAAATGTAATAAACAAATTATATTTTACAGGTTACCAGTGACAGAGAAACGCGCCAAGAAGCTAGGCAGGTGAGGAAAAGAGCTCTATCAACATTAGAAACTTTGTCACCTAAAAAAAGAAAATTTGATAAAGCGACTAGCACAGAAGCACATCAAAATGAGGAGATGGTAAAACTCCGTAAGCAAGTTGAGATTTTGAAGAAAGCTAACGCAGTACTAAGGCAGAGGGAAGCTGCTAAGCTTAAAAGACCTAAGTTCGTAGCAAAACGACTGCCATCTTCTCGCAAAGTAAAAGTTGGGGAACAGAGAAAAGAAATAGTTCAGATTCTGTCCAGGTGTTTCACGCAGGGGCAAATTAGGTGTCTCTTGGGAGGGAACAAGAGAGTGAAATGGTCCTCGGAAGATATAGCGAACGCCTTGACTTTAAGATCTCTTTCCCGAAAAGCATATGACTATTTGAGAAAACGCCACACTCCTCTACCATGTCGTACTACTTTACAAAGGTGGATTAAGCAGTTTAAATGCAGGCCTGGAATTTTGAATGAAGTTTTGTGTATGTTGAAAGCCAGAGCAGTCAACTACAAGGAGCATGAAAAAGTAGCAGTGCTGACATTTGATGAAATGAACATAGACGGGCGTATTTCATACGATTCATCAGACGATCGCATACTAGGACCTCACAGTAATGTACAGGTAGCTATGGTCAGGGGCCTTTTTGCTGCATGGAAACAACCAATATTTTATGACTTTGACGTGACGATGACATCAGAGTTGTTAAAGAAAATTATTAGCGACCTAGAAGCTTGTGGAATCCGTGTTGTCGCGGTTACTTGTGACATGGGAGGGAAAAATTCTAAGGTGTGGAAGGAACTAAATGTAAACACAGAAAAATCTTTTTTCATGAATCCTGTGGACTATGAAAGGAAAGTTTGGGTGTTCTGTGATGTTCCCCATCTTCTTAAATTGTTGAGAAACCACTTTTTAGATGAAGGTTTAATATTAGCTGATGGTACATCATTTCAGAAACAAATAATTGAAAACATTTTACAAACTCAAAAGGGGGACTTATCAATAACACACCACATTAACGAGGCTCATCTAAGTGTAAGTGGAAGATCTCGTCAGAATGTAAGAATGGCTGCTCAATTATTTTCCAGGCGCACTGCTCTAACAGTTCGATATATTCTGAACAAGAACTCTGAAAGCACCTTCGTTGAGTTAGTCAATGACACGTTCGATGTGATGAACTCTAGAGTTCCTAAAGACGAACAGACTCCCCTAAGAAGCGGATATGGTTTGAATTTAAGAAGCCAAGAAAACACACTGAAACGTTTTTTGGAAGTGATTTCGCAAGTGAGAGTAACAAAACGAAAAAACCTACTTCCATTTCAGAAAGGTTTCATAATCTCCATAAATTCTCTTTATGGACTTTTTGAAGACATGAAAAAAGCAAATATGTCTTACATTTTAACTTCAAGATTAAATCAAGACTGTTTGGAGAACTTCTTCTCTCTTGTCCGTGGACTAGGAGCTTTTTATAACAATCCATCCCCTTTCGAAGTTCGTAATAGCATTAGACTTCTATTACTTGGAGGAAAAAACGAAATTCCTCTCTCCAGCGATGTGTCAGTAGAACATGATTCACCTACAAGATATCAAGGAAGTTCCTTAATAGCTAGTAATGAGAACAATTTTTTGAACTTTGTTACCAATGAATTGTGTATAAATGTCGTCGAGGGACCCATGGAAAATAGCCATGTTAATGAATTGGAAGAAACGTTACAGTTATTGCGGTTGGAAGAAACAAGCAACGACTTTGAAAATGAAGACATAAATGAGGATGCAATAAAATATCTGGCGGGCTATTTGGCATTTAAATGCCGCTCTGTAGACGAGAGCTTAGGTGCTAAAAATGAAATATTTCCTTCGTCGGGGCAAGTGCCACACGACTGGATAACAGTAATTTCAAAAGGCGGCCTTACTCGTCCAACTGATGAATGGTGTCAAAAAATAAAGCAACTGGAGGTATTGTTCGGCAGTTTTCACGGACTTAATATTTCCAAATGTGAACGAGTTATACACACTCTGAAATGTCTAATCAAATCAAAATTTCCAGAACTTGACGAGACTATTATTTCGCTGTACGCAAGGACACGGACTTTCATTAGAATACGCCATCTCAACAAAAAACTCCAAATGCAAGCCACGGAGAAGCATTCAGCAAAAAAGCGCCGAATGTGGGCAGCTTCAGCTTCTTCTAAATCATCATAAAATAATCAAAATGTAAGTTATAAAATAACCACTAACTACTCATCAATTATATATTTGCATAACAAGATGACTAACTTATATATTTTCTAATTATGGTGGCTGTCAGGATTAAACGTATGGCCGCAGGTCAGCTTGCATAGTCATGACATGAGACCAAGGAAAGTATTTCTACCTTTGGTTAACCTGCTAAGTAATTGCTTATATATTGCTTACTTAACTGAAGTGCATCTTGAGAACATTATTTTCATCGGCAGCAAGCCTTTAAAAAACTTTAAGCTGGTACTGTATATTATAGTGGAAAAATAGTTAATAATATGAAAATGCACTTTATTTTTTTTTAACAATTTAAATACTACGTGCTAAATTTTTTACACTTAAGTATTATTTCCAAAGAACTTCTGACCCTGTTTTCACTGTCGTAAAAAATAACTAGTATGTAAATAACGAACAGAAATAAATGAAACTTGTAGAGAAGCATTAAAAACCCTTCAATGTTTTTTTTGTTTCAGTTAGATACCTTAAAACCACATTGTTTAGTTTTTTTTTACATAATTGCCTCTGAAGCTCTGCAATACAGTTTGATAGGCAGGCAGCCACCATAATAATTATATTTATTTATTTTTTTCTATAATTATGCATTTTGTGTGGCATGATTTTTTTTCCTGGCATGATGTTTGGATTATTCATTAAAAATCTTATTTTTGTTATGATAAACAATAGTTATATTAAATAATGTAACACAGTATGTTAGAAAAGTTAGTGTGATATATAAAATATAATACCTATATATACATGTCCACACAGATACGTGTGTGTTTATATACACATACATGTGCATATACATACATATACACAGACCTATATATAAACAAGTAGATGATTTAATATATATTTCTTAGGAAAATATGTTAAAACCAAGAGATAGCTTCGAGATAGCTTTTCTGAAGCATTTACCATTGTGCAAGTGAAAGCGCGCACGGAACCCGAAAACATACAAGACGATTCTGAGCGAACGGCTATATCCACTGACGATAAGAAAACGTATTTTTGATACTTGATCCTTAATGCACATATTAGATGCTTACATTGATTTTCTAGTGCCATCTGGAAAGTAATATCCTTAGATAACGAATATTGTACCAAATCATCTGCTAAACCTTCAAATCACTGTGTGGCGTATTATTTTTTTTCTGCCATATCATAGCAAATTATACATTGAAAACTTAACCATTAGAGGCTATGAACATCAAGGAATATATCCCAAAAAAAGATTTTACTTTGGTCTTTTAGTTTCTTCACAATGACGAGTTTATTTTATCGCGGCGTACTGCTGCGCTGGCCGGCAACTTCCAGCCCGCTCTCTCTCCTCCACGTGACGTCAGATGCCTTCAGCCAATGAATGCGCAGTCAGCGGGAATGGCTTACCTTATATACTCTAACTACCTTGTGTTCACCCTTTGTCCGGGTTTGTTTGGTCAGGTCAGTTACATTATAAATATTTTAAAACTAAACAGCCATTAAAATTAATTCACAAAATAATTTTTAATGTCGGCTTAGTTTGAAAGTATTAATAATGTAACTGACCTGACCTAATCAACCATTTTATTAATTACGCATTCACGATTCACGTATTCACGTCTCACGAACACACGGCAAAATAACAAAAATGGCGCCGCTCGAATGGTTCCACAGGTCTTGTATTTCAAAATGAAAAAATTCGATATCTCCTAAAGTATTTGGAATTTCTTATCTCCGCCGCTTTTAATGAAAAGAGGAAGTTGAAGAGCATATCATAAAGGTATTTTCGGATTTTTAACATTTTTTTTTGCAAATGCCGCTCAACTACATATGATGAAATTTAAAAATTCGATATCTCCTAACGTATTTGGAATTTCTTACCTCCGCCACTTTTAATGAAAAGAGGAAGTTGAAGAGCATAAAATAAAGGTATTTTCGGATTTTTAACATTTTTTTTCGGAAATACCGCCCAAGTAAATATTTACCCAGTCCAGTTTAGTTAACAAATTTCACTGGCAATGTGTCGAAATCGCCAAGTTGAAGAAGTTATTTAAGGTGACACGAAATACGTACCCTATAGAGAAGTACCTCACCTTAAAAAGCACACATCTGAGTACACAAAAGTAAATCAGATTCGTATTGACAGAGGTATCTGCTCCATGTACAGCCCAGGCAAATTACCAATATTCACTGACAATGTGTGGAAATCACCAAGTTCAATAGGTTATTTAAGGTCACTAGAAATATGTACCCTAAAGGGACGTACCTCACCTAAAAAGCACACATTTGAGTAAAAATAGTATATCAGATTTGTATCAAAATGCCATGTTTGAGAAAAGGTAAATTCAAAAAAGAATAAATAAAAGTCATTTAAAAGGAAAACTGTATATTCTACCTAATTACCAATAACACCACCTTAAACTACGCTACTCTGGGTACAACTCAGGATACCAGATTCAAAGTCATATCGGTTACTGCCTCTTTTACAGCTCTCCGTACTTGGCATATTTAAACACCCATAGGTCATTATCGCCAAGTGTAAGGTGATATAAAAGGAAAACCGTATTTTCTACCTAATTACCAATAACACAACCATAAACTACGCTTCTCTGGGTACAACTCAAGATACCAGATTAAAGTCATATCAGTTTCTGCCTCTTTTACAGCCCTCTGAATTTGGCACATTTAAACACCCATACGTCAATATCGCCAAGTGTAAGGTGATATAAAAGGAAAACAGAATTTTCTACCTAATTACCAATAACACCACCTTAAACTACTCTACTCTGGGTACAACTCAGGATACCTGATTCAAAGTCATATCGGTTACTGCCTCTTTTACTGCTCTCCGTACTTGGCACATTTAAACACCCATAGGTCATTATCGCCAAGTGTAAGGTGATATAAAAGGAAAACCGTAGGTAAATCTGTATTGTACGGATTAGCGCCAAAAAAAATCGTACAAATATGAAATAACTTTCATTATGTGCTCTTTTACGTCCTCTTTTCAAAACCGCCTGCGGAGATTAAAAATTCCAATTACTTTTGGAGATATCGCCGTTCTTATTTTGCAATACAAGCCCTATGTAATCATTCAACAGACGCCATGTTATATTTTGCCGTTTGTGCGTGAATGCCTAAATA
This sequence comes from Bacillus rossius redtenbacheri, assembly GCF_032445375.1. NCBI lineage: Eukaryota > Metazoa > Arthropoda > Insecta > Phasmatodea > Bacillidae > Bacillus > Bacillus rossius. Next base: position 41,074,039 of record NC_086338.1, read on the forward strand.
ACAGAAATTTTCCATTAGGTAAGGTTAGTTACATGATAAATACTTCAAAATAAACGGAAATTAAAAATAATATCAATTAATTTTACTTGTATAGTTTTAAGTATTTATAATGTAACTGACCTGACCTAACAAAACGGGACAAAGGTAGATTAGGTCAGGTCAGCTACAGTATAAATACTTTGAAACTGAACGGACATTAAAAATAATAAAAATTAATTTTAATGGTTGTTTAGTTTTATAGTATTTATAATGTAGCTGACCTGACCTAACAAACCGGGAAAAAGGATGAACAGTAGGAACTCACGTAATTTTCTTTTTACGTGATGTAGTCGTTCAACTACGTCGCGAAAAAAAAAAATCGTACTTGTAAACAAGCAACAATGGTGAAAACGCGGGAAGCCTACGATTCACTCATCTTTCTGGACATACCCGAATACTCACGATGGCAAGCCTTCTTTCAACAGACGAGAGGAACGCCCGATCGTGCATCTTCGGTTTTTAAAATTTTTTTTATTGTAAATAAATATGCAACTCATGAAAACTAATGGTCAATTAGGTTATGTTAGCTACATTATAAATACTTCAAAACATTGTGGATGGTTGATTTGGTTAGGATAGCTACACTGTGAAATCATGTAAACTGTTTCCTAGCGCTGGATAGCTACATATTAAAAAGTTATTTGCTAAGCAACCATAAAATGATTTTACAGTTTTTTTAATGTAGCTATACTTACCTAATATAACCAACCATCCACAGTGTTTTAAAGTATTTTTAATTACTTGTTGCTAATTTTAAGAAAAGAAGGCTTGCCAACGTGAGTATTCGGGTATGTCCAGAAGGATGTGTGAATCGTAGGCTTCCCGCTGAACGCCGCATCAGTGCACAACATGAAAATTAAAAATTTCCATATCTCCTAAAGTATTTGGAATTTCTGATCTCCGCCGGGTTTAATGAAAAGAGGAAGTTAAAGAGCACAGAATAAAGGTATTTTCGGAATTTTAAAATATTTTTTAAAAAAATTGCCAAAAAATGAATATTACAAAATTCGATATCTCCAAAAGTAATTGGAATTTTTAATCTCCGCAGGCGGTTCTGAAAAGAGGACGTAAGATAGCATATAATGAAAGTTATTTAATATTTGTACGATTTTTTTTGGCGCTAATCCGTACAATACAGATTTACCAAACCGTATTTTCTACCTAATTACCAATAACACAACCATGAACTACGCTTCTCTGGGTACAACTCAGGATACCAGATTCAAAGTTATAACGGTTTCTGCTTTTTTTTACAATCCTCCGAATTTGCACATTTAAACACCCATAGGTCAATATCACCAAGTTTAAGGTCATTTAAAAGGAAAGTCGAATTTTCTACCTAATTACCAATAACACCACCTTAAACTACGCTACTCTGGGTACAACTCAGAATACCAGATTCAAAGTCATATCGGTTTCTGCCTCTTTTACAGCCCTCTGAATTTGGCACATTTAAACACCCATACGTCAATATCGCCAAGTGTAAGGTGATATAAAAGGAAAACAGAATTGTCTACCTAATTACCAATAACACCACCTTAAACTACTCTACTCTGGGTACAACTCAGGATACCAGATTCAAAGTCATATCGGTTACTGCCTCTTTTACTGCTCTCCGTACTTGGCACATTTAAACACCCATAGGTCATCGCCAAGTGTAAGGTGATATAAAAGGAAAACCGAATTTTCGATCTAATTACCAATAACACCACCTTAAACTACGCTACTCTGGGTACAACTCAGGATACCAGATTCAAAGTTATATTGGTTACTGCCTCTGTTTCAGCCCTCCGAACTTGGCACATTTAAACACCCATACGTCAATATCACCAAGTTTAAGGTGATATAAAAGGAAAACCGAATTTACTGCCTAATTAACAATAACTCCACCTTAAACTACGCTACTCTGGGTACAACTCAGGATACCAGATTCAAAGTCATATCAGTTTCTGCCTCTTTTACAGCACTCCGAACTTGGCACTTTTAAACACCCATAGGTCTTTATTGCCAAGTTTAAGGTGATATAAAAGGAAAACCGAATTTTCTACCTAATTACCAATAACACCACCTTAAACTTCGCTACTCTGGGTACAACTCAGGATACCAGATTAAATTGGTTGTTTTATCTCTATTTTATTCTAGAAAACAGTACACATTCATAACGAATATGAAAATTGAACATGGGAAAGGCAGATATATTTTTCAACTATTAAAATGTCATGTCACTACTGAATTTCAGGCCGATTCGTTGCCCTTTTTGTTCGTGAGTTTTGATGTAAATCACGTATATAAACGTCCATGTGTTTTTTTTTTTACGAAGCACATTGACATCACAACAATTTCACATTAATTGTATTTCCTTTGGTTGCAATGCTGTTGATGATGATAAAGATAGGACTTTCCCAACCTGATAAATAAGTTTGCACCCAAAACGCTGGGAAAAATATTCACTGCCGAGGAAAAAATTTTTCAGAAATTCCGGATCTGGCCCGCCACCAATGTTCTTTAATGAATTGCAGAAGAGAATGAAATAAAAATCACATTTGAACTGAGTAAGGAAGACTGGAAGAAATACCTAGGGTTACAGAAAATGTTACACACGTCAAAATCATTACAAGACATTAATAACTTCCATGTTTAAATTGGAAACCGAATGTAGTTTGTTTCATACAATGTTACTTCCCTAATCGTAAATTATGCATTAGAGCGGTCCCATTGCATTACCGACATAAATTCAGAACTAAATTTGTAAAATTAATTCTTTTTTGTTTTATCAGGGTTTCTACATAAACACTATTCCACATAATGGTATAATGTACAGAAAAACTTTATCTAAGCTTCTGACCAGGGAGGAAATGAATTGACTTTTCAAAGTTGTTTTGCAAATTACAATAATCACCTGCTGTCGCTACTACTTATTTTTCAGAAAATATTCCAATAATGACAAGGTAAATAAAATCTACAATTTTCTTAATAATTAAGTTATGGTTCCAGAAAGGTGTACCCATCATCAAGATAAAGAGGAAGCTACAAAGTTTTCTGCGCTTCCTCATATATAGAGGGAGGACGGTATTCATGTTTACTGTGCCGAAATTCAGCAGACTGCACATTCTAAACGAATGGAACACCCATCTGCGTAGAGAGGCTGAAATTGGGCAGAGTGTAAACCGTAAGTAATTCATATTTCCATTTACTTTTATTTGTTGAAGTACAGTAGAACCTCTTTTTTAATATATTTCAAGGGACCCAAAAAAATACGTAAAATGCAGTAATATGTAAAAACTGCGAAATGATAAAAATAATTGTTAGTATTTAAGTTCATTAACAAGAGATGCTTGGGTACCCACGTACACATCATTGCATCTCAAAATGTCCAGTTTTGAAACATAAAATACAATTTAATTTTACGTATTTTATTTACTGACATCGCTAACACAAAAAGCCCTTTTGTATGCGGTCAGTAGTCGTGTCTCTTTCAATTTAAAGAACGTATGTAGATTTATGCATCAATATTTAAACAAATCTAACTTTACCTATCGTGCTGTGGCACAGAAACGTTTCTGGAAATGAAGGTTGTTTACAATGAAAATTGAAGGTGTCGCGTGTACATTCGTGGTCGTATTAGAAATAATAATCATAATAATCTTGATTTTATTTTATAGTGTTCTGTCTGAACTTTTTCTGATGGTATTCTCACAGATGCTGCGCTGTTGCAAAGTAAATTACGGGAAATGCTTCCGCATATAGCTGGAAAATAATGCATTGATAGAATAGAAGAAATGACTGTGCAAATAAAAACATTCGTTAACTACCGTAATTTGCAAATCCATGGTACATGAAAAAGATCTTCTACTGTACTTACATTATAAAATGCACAACATTTTTGGTTTTTCTTAACTCTCTATCGTAACTGATTTAACTTGCTGTCTGTCAGCTAAGTGTACACATTTACAGTAGAGCCCCTGTAATATACTTTTCAACAGAGAGCAAAAAAATGGTGTATGATGCGGGAAAGTGAAAAGGGAAATGGCAATAATAATTTTTTTTTTATAATCTAGCATACCTGCACAATGTCAGATTAAACATAAATATATATGTGTAATTAATTGCATTACATTAATGAAAGATATTAATTCATTTAATATATACACTCACAGTAAACTCGATTATCCGTGTTAATTGGGACCTTCCGATGCCCGGATAATTGAAAGCCCATAAAAAAAACCCGGATAATCCGTTTCACCACTTAAAATGTGTGTATTTACTGGCAAAAGAGTGTCTCTTCAGTAGAATTCTATGAGTACAAGCAAAGGCTTTGTATACCTGTCCCAGCTTATTGGACCGTAAACAATACTGGCACTGTGTTGCCGCCATCCTTCTCCTGTACCCTTTATTGCTACGGGAGGGAGAGCGGAGAGCGGCTGCAGTCCCAACTCAGCATCTCCCTCCACCCTTTTAACGACCTAAACCAAACATACAAAGCATTGTCAACATCTGCGTGGGTAGATGTTTTCATGCTTTAACGTTTAGAAGGCCCTGCCACACTGTCTGATCTACTAGCAAACTGCAAAAGTTTTTCTTCACTTTTATTAATGTCTCGCACGGTTTGGATTCCAATTTCATATTCCTGTGCTAATTTCGCGGCAGTTTCTCCTTTTTTTAACCTGTCCACAACTTCTAACTTCTCTGCTATTGTCAGTACTTAACGTTTCCTTTTACAAGACATGATTACAAAAACAAATGTGCCTGGGAGAACAGATGTAAATAACTGTGTGAAAAATGCCTCTTCCAGCCGTCAGGAGTGTGGGAAGGTAAAAGAGGTAGAAGGACTTTTTTTTTTTTTTAAGCGTGGGGGGGGGGGGGGGGCGCTGTGAAAAGAACGCTTGAAAGAAACGAAAAGGCGGGAGGAGGGGGGGGGGAGTTGAGCTGGAAGCAGCAGTCAAGGCATTCCTTTTTGGTTTAAAGTGTGACAAATTGACGGGTGATGGTTTTGGATTCACTGTTTTTGAAGCTCGCCTCGGGTCTCTAGGTGTCACAATATTATTTTACATCCGCAATTCAAAAGTCCGCTGTGTAACACATCACTTACCTTTGCCCAATGGTCATTCGCAGGAACTCGTTTGCCGTGCCATGTGTATAGGCGTAATGAGCCATTTGTGGGTGTGCATAGTGGTGGATAATTTTTGGTCACATTAGATTACTGCTAATTATTCTATGATATTGTTGGTAATACTGAACTCAGAAACTCACTCTTTCAATAATTATTGGTTAAGAACTATACATTGCTATGCCAAAAAAATTATTAAATTTAATGTCACATTTATAGAAATTGCTATATATTGAGTGCAACTGTGAATATGTATAAGGAAATATAACAAAATTATTATTTTTTTTTTCAGGTCGGCAACCAGTATTTTTGGTAGACTTTGCCAATATGACAAAGGAAATGAACAACATTTACGAAAGGTGTGTAGTATTACTGTTATTAATGTTCTCGTGTTTGCAAACTTTTACCAACAACATGCGGTAACATCTCATTAACATAACAGTTGGTGAACAGCAAAAAAGTCAGCCGCTACTTACTAAGCTTCCCACCTTGACAACCTTAACCATGGAAACTCAATGTTTTATTTAGCAAAACATTGAAAAAAATCAAGTTTCATCTGCATTGAAGATATTGCGGGGTTCATTTTCACTCACAAGATATGATGATTCTCTTTCCAGTGTTCCACAGTGTCAGGAACTACACTTCTACTCTACCTGCATACATTGTTGTAAACAATGTAGGGTCTTTTTTTGAAATGATCGATCCAGCTGGTTGAAGCAGTGAAATTGTAAATACCTTGGCGGGAACCTACATGCAATGCTTTTTCTCGCAGTACAGTAAATCCCGCTGATATGACCCCTCACGGTTTTCGGAAAAAAGGACTTATAAAGGGAATGGTTGCAATAGAGAATTCGGGCCAATTTTTACCCCCCGCCAAATATATCCAAATACATAATAAAATCACCTTTGTTCGCATAGTTTTCATATTCAAATAGTATGGTGTAAGAAAGACACCTTTTTAAATTCATATTACACCTTGGACTCGCATTCCCCGAACAATGGGTTACGATAAACACTCGCGCTAAGTGAATTTGTGTGACGCGAGTTTGGCTATGCTAGCCGGCTGGTGGTTATTTTCGTTCAAAACGTGGCGAAGGATCTTGTGTGGATCAGGTAGAAAACATTCGGCTATAAACGAAAGATATACAGGAAAGCTTCACTATAAAGAACATGAAGGGACCAAAAAATAGTTGAGTTTGTTATACTGAAGTTCTTTATACTGAAACATAAGCATTGGTATAAATATGTATACTGATAAACACATGAAACACCTTAAGTGTACTAAGGTTCAGTATCTCAGTCATTAGTCTATGGCCGTTTGAAGAACCTGTTCACATACTCTCTGCTGATGCTTTGTCTATGGTCAGAAGACACGTTGTAGGCAGAGCTGCCAACCTCAAATCACACCCATCAGTAATGACAATTATATGAAAAAAGTACGTGTAAATCATGCACGATAAATTTTTCCTGAGGAATTATGACACACACAAGATAAAACAAGGACAATACTATGCAAAAAAAATGAAAAATATAGGCCTATGTATTATCTGAATACAATGAAAATCACCTTACACTTGGCGATATTGACATATGGGTTTTTAAATGTGCCAATTTCGGGGGGCTGTAAAAGAAGCAGAAACCGATAAGACTTTGAATCTGGTATCCTGAGTTGTACCCAGAGTAGCATAGTTTAAGGTGGTGTTATTGGTAATTAGGTAGCAAATTTGGTTTTCCTTTTATATCACCTTAAACTTGGCAATATTGACCTATGGGTGTTAAATGTGCCAAGTTCGGAGGGCTGTAAAAGAGGCAGAAACCGATATGACTTTGAATCTGATATCCTGAGTTGTACCCAGAGTACCGTAATTTAAGGTGGTGTTATTGGTAATTAGGTAGAAAATTCTGTTTTTTTTTAAATGACCTTACACTTGGCGATTTGGACCTATGGGTGTTTAAATGTACCAAGTTCGGAGGGCTGTAAAAGAGGCAGAAACCGATATGACTTTGAATCTGGTATCCTGTGTTGTACCCAGAGTAGCGTAGTTTAAGGTGGTGTTATTGGTAATTAGGTAGAAAATTCGGTTTTCATTTTTAATCACATTTATTTATTCATTTTTGAATTTACATGCTCTCAAACATGGCATTTTGATAAGAATCTGATATAATATTGTGTACTCAAATGAGTGCTTTTTAAGGTGAGGTACTTCTATAGGGTACGTAATTCGAGTCACTCTAAATAACTTCTTGAACTTGGCTTATTGGACACATTGTCAGTGAAAATTGCTAACTAAACTGGACTGTATGTACATGGAGCAGTAACCTTTTTAAAACGTATATTATATTTCCACCCCCCCCCCCCTTCCCGGTTCATAATTTTTTTAACATCTTTGAAGTGTTTATAATTATTTAGTTTGTTTATAATAAATTTTCCTTGTTAAATACATATTTACCATATAATTTTCTTTTGTCCTTCTTGCACTGAAGCCCTGGGTCATTTTCGTTCGTTTTTATCGTGCTGTACTATAATTATGGTACGCATGGGAAAACGTATTTGGTCGTATAAAAAAACTGTTTCAGACGGAAGTTGTACACAATAATTCAATGTTTAACAATAAATAAGACTGTATTAAAAATCTTACATAGTTCTGAACTTACGAATTTTTATTTATGTTCAACCCCAGTTTTTTAAACCCCTTTCTGCAATGTTTCGAATTATCAAAAATTGTTTTTGATAAAAGTTTCAGATAAAAATTATATGAATGATCAAAAAATTGAATGGTTTTGATAGATTGCCTAATGAGGGAGTTATGAATTTTTTTTGTCTAGGAAACCCGGTTTTTCTACCCCTAGCAATCATGGTTGGTTGTATAATGAAATTAGTTTGGACAAAAAAGAATTGTGTTTTCACTACAATTTATTATATGCTCCATCGGATGTGATATTCATCATATTATGGGAGTTATTGCAATTTTTCTGTTTTTCGAAAACCCTCCCGGTAAATATGTAGTTGGGAGGTATTTGTGAGATAAAAATTTTTTTAATCCAAAAATACTTTTATTATATGCTCTTTAACTTCCTCTTTTTATTAAACCCGGTGGAGATAAGAAATTCCAAATACTTTAGGAGATATCGCCGTTCTTATTTTGCAATACAAGACCTGTCCAATCATTCGACCGCCGTCATTTTTTATTTTGCCGTGTGTTAATGCTTAATTAATTAAAATGGTCGATTAGGTCAGGTCAGTTACATTATAAATATGTACTTTCAAACTAAGTGGACATTAAAAAAAATATGAATTTATTTTAATGGTTGTTTAGTTTTAAAGTATTTATAATGTAACTGACCTGACATAACAAACCGGGACAAAGGATGAATAGTAGGAACTCACGTATTTTTTTTTTTTACTCATTATTTGCGCAACAATATAAAACATTAAAATTCAATCACTGTTTCTTGATAGAATTTGTGCTTTTATGGCACAGTACATCATATCATTTATAGTGTAGGTACTGACTATTTTACAATTCTGCAATGTCAATAAATGATGAAACATTTATTTCCAGTTATATTTACATTCCATTAAATAAATTATATTGTATACAGTTGTCTAGTTGCTGCTTTATACATTTGGCAATATGTTTGCTCTATACTGTTGCAAATGTACAATCTGAATGCTTGTTTTTCTAGTCACCAGTATCATATATACCTATTTTTGTTTTAATAAAGTTATTACAATATTTTATCTCAACTAACAATTTACATGCACACATGTGGTGGGCAGTTCTAAATGCACTGTTAAGGCTTGTAATTCAACTCATAATTTTTTTTTTATGTTTTCCTTCTAACAATTTATGTCAATGTTTATTAAAATTCGCAAACAGGACATTAATTTATGGTGTATACTCGGTAAATGGAATTTATTGTTTGTAAAATTTAATTACTCATTGGCTCTTACAGTTACGAAATTTCATTGATGGAGTTGGAATGCAAGTCTCAATAGTGCATTTTGAACTGCCCGACACAGTAGTTTTTTTTGGTTTAGTTCGAGGTCCAGCCACCAGGAGCGCTGTAAGCACTGTCAATGTTTGCTCTATGGAAGATATCCGTCTATCCCCTCCCTTGTCTATGCTTTTCGCTCAGCTGCACGAGAGCACGGATCTAAAGCTAGCGTAGTGGCAGTAGTGGAGAGTGCATTTGACCGTGATGTGATCCATTTAACTAACCAGAATATTGCAACGGATATTGCACCGACTACTCTCGTTAAAAGAAAACATCAAGCAGACGATAATCCAGAGGATAACAGATCAACGGAAGCAAACCGGACAGATGAGACTACGAGAACTCCAGACAACAGCAGGTATGACCATAGCTCGACAACATCCTTTCCTATTCAACATCCTGGACCCTATCTAGTTCTAATAGAATCCATTGACAAACATATCGGTAACCTACATCCTATGGCGATTGGGCGTAAATTACATCCAAACCCTGACATAGAACTTTACAGAGATCTGGCACCAACCGTTTGAAAATAACTTTTAAATCCTCTCAAGGAGCTAACAATTTCCTTCGATCTGTACTGCCGTCCAAACATAACATAAAGGCGTTTATACTCCAGAGCTTACTACAGAAAGAGGGTTTGATTTACGGGGTACAATTGGAAGTGGATGTAGACGAATTAGTGCATGGGGTAGAATCACCCACGCACACTATTGTCTCCTTTGAACGTTTAACTAAGTATGACCCTAACGGGCCCCGTAAACCTATGACAGGGTGGCCAGCCAATCGGGAAATCGGGAAATACGGGAAATAGCCAGGATTTCTTTAAAAAAAACCAGGAATACCTGGAATCAACCAGGAATTTTTATTAGAACCGGGCATTTTTTTTATGAAGTAACGATCGCAATAACATACGGCTGTTAAATGAGCACGTTCACCACCCGTCGAAGCACGACAGTATGCTCGTGAGCTATATTTGTTCATATTGCATTTAAAAACTTTTGTAGTACGTAAGAAACCGTTAACAATTCAGACTTCCATACTTATTATGTTTCTGTATTCAAAAGCAACAGCATTTTCGCTGAAAATGTTATTGTAGGGTGGTAGTAATTTCTCGCATTGCATGTTGGCAGCACTTGTTTTGTATGTATATTTGTTTTTTACTTTGCGCTCATGTTGTTGCATCACGGTATCACGGATACTTTTCTTGAGTTTTTTTAAAAATTTAGTTTTGCGGGACGTTGTTTTGAATTTTTTAATCTAACATGTAATTTGCGCAGACTATCAAAATGTCAACGAGTTCGATCACCACATACAATGACAAATATACAGAAGAGTTTGAATGGGTGGAGAAAGATCCAAAGTGCAGGACAAATGCCATTTGCAATCTGTGTAATGTTAAAATCAATATCGGTAGCATGGGAAGAACAGCATTAGCCAGCCACGCAAGAGGGGCAAAACACATGCGTTTGGTGTCAAGTAATTTTGGTGATGTGAGATTATATAAATTTTTTTGTTGGTGGTAGGTTTTGTTTTCAGCGAGTTCATTTATTTAATTTTTAAGCCTATAGTTAAGTTGTCTATTGTTTAACTCCAATAAAACATCATATTGTGTGTGCTTTGTGTAACAAAAATGCAAATTGTATGCAAATATTGATAAAAACCACCCTTTAAAAAACCGGGAAAAAACCAGGAATTTTATTATCCCAGAAGAGTGGCCACCCTGTATGAAATTAGTGAAGGTGATTTTTGAAGGGTTGACATTACCGGAGTCGATACTATTCTATAAAGAACGCTACAAATTAACCCCGCAAGTTCTTTCTGTACTACAGTGTAAGAAATGTTTTCGGTTCGGACATGCCTCAACTATATGCAGGGCTCCGCATAGTCTATGCTCTAATTGTGGTCAGAATCTTGAACCGGATCTCTGTCTCCACACAGACAATCCCATGTGTGTTAATTGTCGAGGTAATAATTGTGCAACAGATAAACAAAGATGCCCGTCGTGGGAATTTGAAAGAGAAATTAAGAGAGTAATGGCATATAAAAACTTTCCATATTTAGAGGCAAAAGATGTGGTGCAGAAAACCACGGGTTTCACACCACAGAGAACGCGTAATGCTTCCAACCCCGGTTACTTTCCCAATCTTAACGACCTCAGACTTTCCAGTGTTAAACACTCAGAAGACAACTATACCTACTACCTCTACTCATTATGACCACTCGTATGCACAGGCAGCCCATTCTCCCCAGCCTCAACGCTCCATCGGGAAGGATGGGTACCTTGTTTGCTACAAGTCTGTTCCACCTATGTCGGATATGGGCCGTCCTACTGATTTTGATATCAGGCACTATTATTCACAATTCCGCCCACAGACCCCTGATTTGTATCCACAAGCCACCCCGCCGATACCTCTAGTACAATGCAATTTTGGACATAAGAGCCCTCCTGTTGGTACCACTCCTCTTCAACAGGAAAACTCTATTGACAACCCGGCTGCCCGGGGAAGAACGTCACCACAGGAGGAGAAGCAAACTTATACTCCCGTGCGCCTACAACCAACACTGCCAGATTATCATGATAAACTTAATTCACTCATTGATACACTAGAACTGATGTTTAACTCGGCCCGAGAAAACCCGACGATTACTTTTGACAGAGAGAGTATTTTTACATTCCTTTCTACAAGTTCTACAACCTTAAATAACAACACAATTTATCATTTGTATAACCAGGTATGTTAGACCAAACTTTTCACATTATACAGTGGAATGCTCGTTCAATCCGGTCCAATCGTTACCCACTTATGAAATATTTAAGTGAACATGCAGTAGACATTCTAATCCTCTCAGAGTCAGGATTACTTCCACAGAGTACAATTCGAATTCCCAGGTACAAACAATATGTTTACCCGTTGTCCATGAGGGGCACGGCTGTTTTAGCACATGAATCATATGGTGCCCTTGAAGTCCCTTTAACTATTCCCAATTCCATGATGACTATGGAGGTTATCGCAATCCGTCTCAGTTTAAGTACTGGTCCAATTTTCGTCGTTTCTGTTTATGTTCCACCGCGGTCCTTTTTTCAGGCCTCTGACTGGGAGCAATTTTTTGCACAATTCTCTGGGACACTTATTGTAGGAGGAGATTTTAATTGTCACCATACTGTTTGGGGCAATGTTTACTCTGACAAAGCGGGTCAAAATTTAGTGGAGTATTTGCACACGTCTAACCTTTTTCTTCTTAATACAAAACACATTACTTGGCGGGGCCCCCCCCTCCTCAGCTCCCTCCGCCATAGATCTCACCCTCACCACTCTAGATATTTGCCACTCTTTAGCCTGGACGGTGTTGGACGATAATTGGGGAAGCGATCACTACCCTACCCACATCACGTGCCCTGGTAAAATGAGAACGATGGTTTCACAGCGCTATGGTTACTCTACCTATAATACACGGAAAGCGGACTGGGTCACCTTTCATTCGTACTTAGACCAAATGTTGCAAGTCACACCAATAGTTCGACCCGATACTCTACCACATTGTTATGACTTCTTTCTAACTCAATTATCCACAGCGGTGCATCTCACTGTGCCTCTCAAATCGATGAGGGAAGAAATATACTATATTTTACCTTGCAATTATAGTAGAGTCAAAACAAGTTTGCTGAGGCCATAGTTTATGCAATAATATACTGTAAAATATACGGTGATAGTCTAGATGAGACAATTTTTATATTTCAGCTTCTAAAAGCCTGACAGCAATTTTGTAGCTGCAAGAGAAAGTGCACGATCGGTGCGTTCTCTGATACATTATAAAGATTTTGACTGAAAAAACAGAACAAAAAATGATATATTTTGAAAATTTTAGATTTACATTCAAATAACTTACGTGATGAACGTTTATACTTATTTTATTTTGTTGCTAGCTGGAGAAATTTTGTCATACGAAATTTCAGAACATTTATTTTTGAATTACAGGTTCTGAAAGTCCCACACCAGACGGTAATTTACGAGCTGTGGGAGGAAATGCTCCCGCTGGAAATGTTACGGGTGCTTCTGAGTGGTCTAGAAATGATGATCAGCCTCAGCTACCTGTATTTGAAGAGCAGTGCGGTGTCTCCGCTCCTCTCAGTCACGAGTGTGATGAGCTGGAGTGTTTCAGTATTTTTTTGGATAATGATAGCATAAAAAAAATAATACAGAAACAAATCGGTATGCTGCCACATCAATTGATAGAATGAAGCGACAAAACAAACTAAAAAAAAGTTCGATCTGGCATAAATGGTGCACTGTAAAATTGCATGAACTCTATAGTTTTTTTTCTATCATCCTGCATATGTGCATTGAAAAACTCCCTAAGCTTAGTGATTATTGGTCTACAGATCCATTCCTGCAGACGTCATTTTCTAGCAAAATGTTGAGTCGAGATAGATTTTCATCAATTCTATTCATGTTGCATGTGAACGACAATGCCAGTTACATAGCCAGAGGCCAAACAAACCATGATCCACTACACAAAATAAGACCCTTTTTTGACAATTTTGTTCATAAATGCAAAACTAGCTTGGCACCCCATGCAAATCTAACAATAGACGAAGCGATGTGTCCATTTCGCGGCAGGGTAAGTTTTAGAGTTTACATCAAGAACAAACCAAACAAGTATGGTTTGAAACTGTATGTTTTATGTGACTCGGCGACTGGCTTCGTGTTGAACTGTGAAGTATACACAGGGTCTTCTGGAAATGTTGACAACTCCATTGTTGCTTTAGTTGAAAGGCTTTGCTCTCAGTATTTTGGAAAGGGACATTGTATATATATGGATCGGTACTACACAAGTCCGGCACTTCTCAAAATGCTGTGGGACAATAACACGTTAGGGGTAGGAACAGTTATGAAAAACCGCAAAGGCTTTCCGAAGGAATTGCAAACTAGTAAACTCAAGAAGAATGAAGCAATTTTTTTTCAGAAATGGTCCACTTCTCGCAGTAAAATGGCGAGACACTAGAGATGTTTATTGCCTCTCCACTAAACACAAGGCTACAAGTTCCACTGTTACTGTAAGGTCCAAGGGTGGCAATGTTGATAAACGTAAGCCAGATATAATACTTGACTATAACATGTATAAGACTGGAGTTGATCATGCAGACCAGCTGCACAGCTATTACCCCTTCCAGCGTAAGTCAATGAAATGGTGGAAGAAATTATTCTTCCACATTTTTACGATGTCTGTTGTAAATGCCTTCATTCTTTACAAAGAAAAATCTGGCAAGACCATCACACTAGCAAATTTTATCAGGTGTCTAGGAAACAGATTTGCTATGCTTGGTGCTTCTGTAGCTGCTGATAATCCGTCACCATCCACTTCAGTTGCAAGGCTTTCGTGTCGTCATTTTCCTGAGAAAGTGCCTTCAACTGCAAATAAACAAAATGCCACACGATATTGCAAAGTGTGCTCAGATAGGGGTAAAAAAAACCAGTGGGAAAAGAGTGCGGAGGGAGAGTCGATGGTGGTGCAAAGAGTGTGGAGTGGGTCTCTGTGTACCAAAATGTTTCCAGGAATTTCATACCAAGGTACACTATGCCTGAAACAGACTTTTACATAAACCTTCCTGTTGTAAACTTTCCTATGTATGTAAATATATTTTTGTCATTCGTTTCAGGATAGTTCATATTTTCGAATTTTTTCTTTAGTTAGTGTTTATGACAATTATATTGTGTGACAGTGCAAACATTATTTTTTAGGAAATGTAAAGAGAGATACATTTGTAAAGAACTATTCAAAATTTTATATTTTTATCTAAGTGTTTGGAATGAACTTCATGTAAATATTATAATATTCAAGCAGGTTTTTATATAATAATTTTTTTTACGAAACAACATATTATATTTTAAAAATTTTGAATGTTCATAAATTAACAATTTTATTAGTATTTCTATCACTAAAAATAATGATTAGAAATCTGTTTCAGTGAATATTATCTAAGCATGTACAAATAGTGTGTAAATTTTTTCAAAATGTAGATGTAATGTTATAAAAAAATTTCCTCAAAAATTATACGGATACATAATAAAAAAATTTTTAAATTTTATTTACAAAAATAAAAACACAGCTTTCATTAAAATACAAACTTGATAAGGTATCTCCAATATTATGGTTTAAAAAAAAAATATTGAACATATGCAAAAAACTGCAGTTCACTGAAGAATATCATGAAAAAAGGAGCCAGTGTTGAAAGAGTTAATACCACAGCTTTGAAGGATTTTTATGTTTTTAAATAAATTCTTAGAAAACATGCTCCATGCACCAAGTTGTGATAGGAAACAAAGCATTAATTATGTTAAGAATATGATAACGCCTGCAAAGATTTTGATAAACATGCAGATTATTTTTTTTAAATTATTTCTTTGTAATTTTTAGTACTTCAGTAAAGTTAGGGCAATGTTATCATATGGTGAACAACAGTGAAAGTAAATGACAGTAATTAACACATGGAAATTGTGAAAGAAAATAAGTATTTTTTCTTTATCGTGAATCCAGTTGTATTTTAATATAAATAAAGGATTTGGATGTGTATTTGTGTTATACTTATTCATTTTGGAATAAGTTGATCTATTGATTTTTTTTTGTGCGGATTGTTTGTTGCTCGGTTAGGAATTTTATTCTATTTAACTTCAGAAATTTTGTTTGTTTTATTTGCTTTGTGGGTGAGTTTGATGCCAATAGTACCTTAATATCATAATGGAATTTCATGAAATATGATAGGGTATACTTTAGGTCCTGGAATATGACATACCTAGATACGTTAAAGTTCCTGTGAAATAACGACAAAACTTTGGCCAGACTGTATATATAACAGTAACGAAGTGTAGACACAAAACTAACTGCGTGTGTTAAGCTGGTACTGTGTGTGTGTGTGTGCATGTGTGTATTATAATTATGTGTGTGTAGACAATTTGTGTTATAGTATGTAGAATTTGAATATTGTAGATGTTATCTAGTAAATAGTATCTTAAATTGTTCACAGATTCAACTGTTGGCTTCAACAGTGCGACTGGCAAGCTGAACCATGATCTATTCCCAACATGTGACAATATAGTGACGACCCTAATTCAATCAGGTATGCATATTTTCTTCTTCCCCCAAAACGTAAATTTTAATTTGGATTAAAATACAGACTCCTTAACACATAAAACTTAAAAAAAAAAAAAAAAATTCTTATGTCCGGTATTCAGTTCTTTTTAAACACTGTATTTTTTATAATTTTTTGCAAGGACAGTTTAGGTTAATTTTTAGGCCACTGTCAATATTTGATTTGACCTTGAATACTTAAAGTTTTAAATATTGAATATTCATTTGCGTACATAGCATACCGCTCGAACATTCACTGTTGAGGTTAAGACATTGTGCAATACAAATAAATTGATGTAAGCTTTTGGACATACGCCATTGCTAAGCACATGTATGTCTGTAGAAGAAAACTATAAAAACCATAAGACAAAAAAAAAAACAAAAAAAAAAGCTAAAAATTGCTGTTGTCAACAGGATATATACACCACATAATATTCCATAACAAGAAGATGGTCAAAAAAACAAAGAAAAACAAAGAAAAATGGACCAGCACAACAGTTGAGACAAGACAAATGTTGTGCTGGTCCATTTTTCTTTGTTTTTCTTTGTTTGTTGACCATATTCCTGTTATGGAATATTATGTGGTGTATATATCCTGTTGACAACAGCAATTTTTTTTTGCTTTTTGTGTTTTTTGTCTTATGGTTTTTATAGTTTTCTTCTACAGACATACATGTGCTTAGCAATGGCGTATGGTCAAAAGCTTACATCAAGTTACGCACTCTCATTGAACAAAGCTTTCAAAGATAATAATACAAATAAAATTTTTTATGTTTCAATGGTATATCATAATAAAAAAAAACATGCAGAATGAGCATCTTTTTAAACATGCAACTAGTATTCAAAGATTATTTCACTGTAGTTTTGTCAAGCTAAATGGAAAAATCATCTGAACGATTAAAAACACTTCATTTTTTCATTCCCAACTCAGACAAATTGATATTTGTGTTTGTTTTGAATACAAATATCTAATTTGAAAAGTAAGAATGAGTTTTTATATCCCACTAAAAATTTTTTTTATCATTATGTACCAACTTACAGAAAATTAAACAAATGATTTAAAGTGAATGGTTGGTTAGGTTAAGTTGGTTACAATAATTAGATGGAAAAATTTGTTTAAATATTTGAATTAAGAAATAATACATTGTGTTCTTAATTATGCGGATAACCTAACTTAACCTAACAAACTTCCATATTCCATATTTACAGGCTCTATTCAAACAGAATTGCAACTTCTACAAATTTAATTCAAAATACTAGACCATAGCTTATGAATGAAGAATAAATTAATCTAAATAAAATTGAACACCTTCCTTTGTGACGAATAATGCTTAGACCTATGGTTTTTCAAAAACTGAAACTGATGCAGAAATACGTAAATAATTTTTCTGTCCTTTTCAATAAGTTTTGGTTCTGGTAAAATACTAAAAATTTGATCTCTGCTTACAGTAAATACATCATTCTAAACAACTGAAAATTCTGATTATAATCCTTCACGTATTACAAACACAACCACAATTTCATCTTCAAATTCATCATCACTTGAGATTACGTGCCGAACACAACATGCATATGTAGGCCTTAAACAATTGTAGCAGACTAAACCTAACAAACCTTGCATTTAAAATTTATTTGTCTAATTTCCCAGAAGCCACTTTACTACGTTGTTACTTTTTCTTTTCTTTACCTATCAATTTATTACATGATATGAGGGGAAACAAAGCATTTTTATTGGATTCTAATTCTAATTCCTACTGTTCTAAATGGATAATCGTATTTAAGAATAATTTGGTATTTGATTCAAACTAAAAGTATATTGACACAGGCCTATTAATTGTTGACTGTGTATTTCTTCATGTTAGCTAATAAAGATTTGCTTATATTGTTTACAGATTCAACTGTTAGCTTGCACAATGTTGCTGGCAATAAGAACCACGATTCATTACCAACATGTGACCAAATTGTGACATCGCCAATGCGATCAGGTATGTACCTACATCAAAACATCATCATTTCCCAGAAAACTCTTTTTATTGCAAATCGGTTTTATGTACAGGCTTCCACAAAGTATTATTAACACCCTTTTTTATTTTACATAAAATTTTGTTGGACATTTGTTTGTTAAGAAAAGTTTCACTGTATGTTTAAAATTCAAATCAGAGTAAAAAAAAATTGGCAGAACCCGAATTTTGGACAGATGCTAAAGCCTTGTAAAAATTAATTTCGGAGATAGTTTTAGTGGTTGGGCTATCATACACCTCTTTTAAGCTTACACAGTTGTAATTAAATGCTTCCTGGTAACTTATTCTGAAGTCTGGGAAAGTCTGATACTATAAATCACCATCTCTAGTTATTATACTAAACAAGACCTTATTTAATGGTTTTTATAAACTTTGATATGAGTCGTATCTTATACTGGAAGCATGATATTTTGTAGTACGGTTGCCAAGAAATATTTCGTAATATTACTAGAGAAAATATAGTAAATTTCTACAAAACATTGTTATGGTTATTTTTGAATTTATGATTTGCGTTTTTCTAAACAAAGCTGGATATTTACTGTCGCGCTTACGAATATTGCAATATAATATTATATTACGACTTTTTTGTACAAGGGTACATTTTTAACCCTTGGAAAATGTAATAATATTTAGCAATTGGACTTCATAATTGTTTATTGTGCTTTTGTGCGTGCGCATTTAGTCGTGGAAAGTTATACAGGGAAATGTTTATAAATAACTGTAACTAATTCAGGTACTGGGACAACCCAAAGAATAAATGCCCGGGCAATAATACAATCCCACATTTGCAGCGATTTGCTTTCGTGCAAATGTACATATTTACAAATATCTGTAATTTTGTGTGCATGAATATTTCAGTTTGATTGAAAAAAAATTACAGAGTACTGTCTAAGCTTTCCAGTATAAGAATCAACAGTGTTTCAGTCATATATTGGCTGTAACGACGGTAAAGTTATGCTTGACGAGCTGTCAACAACTTTGCAGATGCAGCGTTCCTAACGAACTATATAATATGTAAACATGGAAATTTTTATAGTTGGTCTTTTATGATCTACAGGCCAGTGCGGACAAGACCTACAATAAATGCAGACTGACAAATACCAGATTAGACAAAACAAGGTTGGTTACCAAATCTGTTAAACCTCTTACCTGAAACAGGGACGGAAAAGTAAAAAGAGGCGAAAGAAGTATAGGAATGTATGTCCGGGCACAGACGCCGGCGCTGGTGACGGTGCCAGATCAATGACAGACCGACCTCTGACGTCACGGCGGCCATCTTGGACTCAAAAGTTCCTCAAAATGACTAAACATTCCTCAAAAATGACTCAAAATTTGTAAAAATTTCCCGTTTTTCAGGGAAAAAAATTCCCGTCTTGAGGGAAAATTTACCGTTTTTAGACCTTAAAAATACCAGCGGCTAGAAATATCCATATTGAGGCTTAAGCATCCATGTCTACAGCTTCCGATAAGCCTCTGACGTCATCATTGAATATGTCATCATGTAATAAGACGTCACCGTTGCAATTTCCGTTACGGCAGCCATCTTAAAAATCATTATTTATTATCCGATTTTAATGAAAAAAATTAAATTTTTTCATAAATAGCTTTTTTATTAATTTTTTAATTTTTTCATTAAAATAGGATAATAAATAATGATTTTCAAGATGGCTGCCGTAACGGAAATTGCAACTGTAACGTCATATTACATGATGACATATTAAATTATGACGTCAGAGGCTTATCGGAAGCTGTATACATGGATGCTTAAGCCTCAATATGGATATTTCTACCCGCTGGTATTTTTAAGATCTAAAAACGGTAAATTTTCCCTCGAGACGGGAATTTTTCCCTGGAAAATGGGACATTTTGAGTCATTTTGAGTCATTTCTGAGAAATTTTAAGGAATTTTTTAGTCCAAGATGGCCGCCGTGACGTCAGAGGTCGGTCGGTCACTGACCCGGCACCGACACCAGCGCCTGGCGCCTGTGCCCGGACATACATTCCTATACTACTGGCGAATCGAATCACAGCCAGTATTATCAGTCTGTATAGGCCTATAAATAGAGATAGGTAAATTTCGCGCATTCATTTTGTCGCAAGCTAGTATGAAAACATTTATACTGTTCCACTGAGTTCATTTTTGGGCGATAGTTATTAGCTACCCCTCTGCGATGCCCAACTAGGAGAAGAAAAAAAAGTAAATCAGGTAGTGCTGATCAACTAGGATAAGAAATCAGCCAAAGGAAAAGCAAACATGGGTTGAGCACATTTAAAACATTTAATTCTATCCTGATTCCAGATTAATTCACGAAATTTCCGAGTCCCTACATAGAAGTAACGTGAAATCAGTACGTGTGTACGAAGGTTCGTATTTACTTTGTCATTTTCTCAATTTTCTAGAAGTGGCCATCCAAACCTCATTAAAAAATATATATTTCCTTCTAGTTTCCCATTACCAAGCAAATAATGATAAATCAGCATTTATTAATACACACAGAGATTTTCAGTAGAGTAAAATTGTGCTTAATGCATGAAAAATAATTATATATATACATATATATACATATGTATATATATACATATATATGTATGTGTGTGTTTGTATGTATCATTGAAATATAACTATACTTTGAAAACGAAGTTTTTTTGCGAAACTGAGATCTCTCCAAGATAAAGAAGTTTGTTATAAGTTAGTAAGAACTACACATTAACGTATTTATATGTTTTTATCATTAATTTCAGTTAAGTGTAGGGTATTTTTAGCTGAAACCGATTTACGTTTTTAATATTCAATTGCTGCAAGAAAAAAAACCTCATAATAATAAAACATTAATGAAACCTGCCAGAATTTGTATAATTTTCATCCACATATAACTTCACAGCTAAAGTATTACATAATAATTAAAGTTGTTTGCGTTGATTTTTAAAAATTATTTTCAGGCAATTAATATCAGCTGAGAATGTGTCAAAATAATTACAAGAAATGTTTTATGTATTTTTGAAACATAAATACGGTTCCATACGTTTCAAAGCTGTAAATTTTACAAATATTTTTCTTTATTGATCAGTAAATTCAGCGATATGAGTTAATCTTTATGAAGGATCTTATCAGAGGATGTGGCTATGACAATGCTCAAAAGATTGGTATTGTGAAAAATGTGTCTAAATCAGGATTAACACAATATTAGATTAACTTTTCTTTAAAAAATGTATGTTCCCTCTGCCATAATGTTTAATGCTAATGATTGTACCTACAACTAATGGTAACCGTGTATTAATTATTACATTTACCGGTACTACAAATAGTTATTACGTAGAATGACCACTTCTTAAGTTGTTGCGAAATGTGAACCACAGTTAAAGAAAATACATTAGGTTTGAAAATCATGTTTTATATTTCATATTTTACAAAGAATTCAATATAATAGTGACATTTACTCATTCAGTATAATATATCATACAAAATAGAAAAATGAGAAGAAAAACCATAGGCTATAACTGATAGTAGAAACACAGTTTATATCAGCATAGAGACCAAAAGACACGTATATTACTAAAACATACAAAACAAATAAATAACTATAATCAAAATAAACAACTATAATCAGTTCTTCGGAATTCATTGTAAACAATATTTTAAAAGGTATGTCTCCACAGAATTAAAATATAAACTTCAGATAAAATTATAACCTTATAAAAACTCATGTACAGTTACTTCCAAAAAAAAATTGTTTTCTTTCGTTTAACTTAATGTTTTCGATGTTAGAACAAATTTGAACACAATAGAACATTTTATGGCAATCGTCTAGAGTTTCAAAGAACAAAAATATCTTACTTCAATTATATTTACATTCATTTATCCCTTGCTTCCTTGCTTTTTCCGGGTCAGTTTTTGACGTCTTGATTGCTGTTTCTCTGCCAAGCTTCTTTCAGCTTCCAAAATGTAGCCTGGTTCTCTAATGGCTCTGTCTATGCTTTGATTTGGCACCACTATCTCAGGCAGAAAACACCTACGATAAAATCTAGTCAGTTTCGGCAACATTTCTGTTTCCCGCATGAGCTCATCTCTTTCTACTCTTTCTACTTGTAAATTCTGACGAACAACAGACATTACCATGAAGTAACAGTATTCGCGCTATGTATGTTTAAAGTCCCTTGCAGCTCATAAAAATAAAGGTGTGAACGTTTAATAATTAAACTTCCGTTTCATTGACACGTGGAAAAAACTTTCTTTTTCTTATTGCAGTTTCTTGGAGCCCTTGGTCAAGTCCGTCAGGGATAGCACTGAAATATCCGTATTAGAGATCCAAAAATAAACCACACTTCTGTACAACTAATCCGGTTTGTGCTTGAAACCTCTGAATGGCAATATGCTCATTGCGACCACCGTACTCCATTGCCAGTGTCGAAAACGGGGGCATGTAAAGTAGGTAACTGTTTAACATGATTTGAACAGGACATAGATTCTTTCCGGCGACAAACAACGCCAAAATTACTGACTTTTAACCGCACACGTCTCATTTTGTGCCATAGCTCACAATCAGCTAGCATTTTTGTTCGTTTCACGATATTAGTTCTTTCTCCAAAAGTGACTTGCAGTGATTCGATGTAATCAACATTAATTACATAAGTTGTTTTGTCACAGAAATAATACTCCTAAATATACTAACTTGTGCACCTGTTAGATGTCAGACATGCAATTATAACATGACAATAATATACATTTTTAATACTATTCATTACTATTAAATAAAAATAAACGTTAATTATATAACGTTTTTCAGTCACATTATAGTAAATATAAGACGTGTGTATAATCACAATGGCAATCCATCGGTGAGTGGGCAAAGGCGTCACCGAAACTCAGAAATTCTAAATTATTACTACTTTTAACGTAAATTGATTTTTACATTAAATTAAAATTTTTAATAAAATGTTTGTTTTACATAGACGTATAAAATAATTTATTCATGGTAAAATTTAAAAAATGAATAACATAAAGCATATTTTACAGAAATATTTCGGGATTGTTTTCTCAGTTCCTGTTTTATAATCGATTGTCGCTGAAAATAAGTGCCAGCTCGTAAAATTGACAGTAAAGATTACAAAAAAATTATAGACAAAATTGCATCCTAATAAAAATGGTATTTATAGCTGCATATAAAAATCAAAATTGCCCCGCATGCATCCGCAATTTTACGGCTAACATTGTCACTAGAACAAATGTGTAATGTATCATTAATACATTTTCAAACTATAGGCTTATTTTTACGCATAAAATGAAACGTTAAATTCGTTTGAAATGGTTCTAGAGCAAATATATTTAACAACTCTTACAAATGTTAAAAATTAATTTCCAGTATTCTGTTTTCAATAATATTTTAAAAGTTTTACAGTATGTCAAATATAAATGTCTCATATCCGTGTATATATAATATATATATAACACATGTACATACTTTTTATTTTTAGCAGTAGGCCTACGTGCCAGAATCATTTTCTTTTTTTGCGGATTTCTTTCGCTTTGATAATTGTGGCCGTTTCTTGAGACATTTTGTGCTGCCGATAATCGCACAATGCGTACCAAGACTTGATAAATTTCATTGAATAAGTCATACGTAGTCGAGCGTCACACTAATACTAAAAAAGAGAGAATGAGTGACCTCGGTGAGACGCTGGCGCCAAACACCTTTCCCCATCCCTTCCCCTCATGCAAGGTAGCCGAGGGCGCAACTAACCACGGGCCTCAACGCCATAAAAAAAATTTATTACAAAAAGTTCTAATTGACAGAATGTGAGTGTCGCTATATTTTTTTATCTACTCAGGTCTACCAATAATATCACAGTTTGAAGCAAACCTTCATAATGTAATAGTTTGTGCGTCTTCAGAAACATTTGCATTTTCAGGAGAAGCCTAAACCTAAAGATAGCAAAAGCTATTCTATGTTATTTTTTAAACTCGTTATTAAAATAAAAATTGATCAAGTATGTGTAGATATTCAGATAGGAATTTGAGATCTGTGTCACAATAAATGTGAAGTTAAAAATTTTAATAAACATTTGGTTTAGACAGGATTGTTTCGATGAAGCGCCGGTGTGCATAACAGTGTGACATAAAATCCTCCTAAATTATATACGAAAAAACGACCACAGAAAAAGCTATTTAAAATAATGAACAAATTTAATTTGTGAAGACGAACTGCGCGAGAACAATTTATACTGTTTTTAATACATGACCATAATGCTATCAGTTTTTGTTTTTATTTTCTGTCCTGTAAAGAGTTAAACACTAACCAGTGAAGTTGTAAATGCAGAACTGTCAGAACTGTCAGTACCTCGCGCGCAAGGCGTGACAGATGACTAGCCCGTGTTCGTCTCCCTGGCTCACAGTCGCGAGGGGTGGGTGACCTTCCAGGAAGGAGCTGGCAACATGGCAGCCTGTCTCCGCCACCTAGCGCGTCATCCTCTTCCCCCCTGGCACCCCTCGCCCACAACCACGTGCTGGGCCTCGCGGCCTCAATGTTTCCATTACAAATAATCATCCTGTGACTATGTTTTTAAAGATAGAGTATCAGTCCCGCTGACTTTTTTAAAGAATTCAACTCAGTCAAGGTTCCAGTACAGCCGTTTAAGCGATTAAATGAATAGCCTGAAAAATATGATACTTTGAATATTATATCACATAATATCACCATCTTGAAATAAAAAATTAAAACTTTTAAAGATATAGCGCTGTTAAGGTCTTCGAAATCTACAACATAGCTTTTGTTTGACGCCGTTTTCACAAAAATTGTAGAAATCGCGCGGGAATTTGTTTTGCATGTAAATGCCTATACCGCGGCCGGAGTGAATTTGGTTGAAGCCCGGCCTTAATACTAAATTATAGAGTTAAAATTCAAATGCTACATAATACAGTGAAATTCCGTCACAACGTACTTCAGAATAACGTATCTTTCAGTTCAACGTATGATTTTATATTCCCGCTCAAAACACCAATGTAAACAATGTAAAAATATTTCACTTTAACATTGAAAACGTATCCTACCTTTCAATACAATGACCATTCTTTTCCAGTTATCAGGAAAAGTTTACATAATAGTGTTTGCGCAGGGGTTCTTTAATATAAATGTACATTATGATTAATTTTTATCACTTTCAAGAATCGTTAACAAGTATAAAACGTAAACAAACATTGTATCAATGATTCATAAAATTATAGTACAGTATAACGCGCCATTCGTCCTCCATGGATCACACACTTTAGTACACGAGACGATCTAAACAATCTATTGCTCTCTCGCCGCTCTTCAAGACAATTTTTTTTTAGCTGCGCCATCTTTTGGTTATTTATAGAGCACGTTTTAAAAGTTTCAATTACCGCAGATACAAACGTTAAATAAAAATTATATTTTAACTTATATACAAAATAGAAAATCCAATAATGTTAATTTATGCAGGTTAATTTTTGAACTGTTTGGTGTCACATGGCCGACACACTTTCATTGTTTTGCCATAAAGGTCGGAATGTTGCCTGGCACAGCCATGCTCGCGACGCGCGCTACTAGTGCGGAGTTATGGTTATCTATGGATGAGAGGTTTGTTTACGTTTGATGTGGCACGAGGCAAACAATATTGTTGATTGAATATTTTAATCAGGATGGATGGCCAAAAAGATTAAAAGAAATGTAAGCAGTTTACTTTGAAGGAAATGTGTAAATTTTAAAAGAAGTTGACAGGGTTGGGTCAGTAGAATATGCAGCGTAGAATATGTATATTCTACGCGTATATTCTACTGTAGAATATGTAATGTAAAATATTGAATTTTCTACATATTCTACATGTATAATACTCATCTTTTTACAGCCTGCTTTTAATGAATGTCTTTGCGTACATAAATTAACATGATACGATTGGTTGTCAAATTTACTTATAAGTTTGTAATAATAAATTGAAAGTATTCATGAAGGAACAAACACACTATGTTTCATCTAGTGATACTTAACCAAAATTACATACTATATATACATATAGTAGATAGATTACATTATGAATAGTCTTTAGAATTTCTCAATATTCATCAGAAGCAACATCATGCAGTTTTAGCATGTGGTAGACGTGCAACAACTTCTTGGAACGTTCAAAGGTTAGTCGGTTCCTCAATGGACAGTGAACGAAAGACCAGTTACTAAATACTCTCTCCAACTGTGCTGTAGATGCAGGAATACCTATATAGCAGTTTCAGAGCTAGTGTGCTGAATACTGGATGTTTTATTGACTCCTTTTGATTTTAGTGTTGTGAACACACTTCCTGCTGCCGAACTTTTGAAATTGGCCAAGTCTTCTAGTCCTTTTGCATCAAGTTCATTGAAAAGGAAGTCTTCTACCTAAGAGAGAAAAGAGAATATCAAATTGAAATTCCAAACTTGTATTTCAGCAAAAATATGAAACACTACTGACTAAAAATAGATCTTTAGCTAAGACAGAAGCTTATGTAGCTAGTGTAGCTTTATGTTTATATGGAACTGAAACATGGACAATGAGGAAAATGGAAAAGAAGTATCTGGAAAGGTTTGAAATGTGGTACTGGAGGAGGATGGAAAAGATTCGGTGGACAGATACTACTACTGGACGTTAAGCCCACTTCCTTCTCCTTTATCTACCTACCTCATCATGTTGTTCAGTTGATGGTCTTTTCCCTCTATGTACTGGATGCAACAGGTTTGCAGCCATGCCATGTGTAGTTAAAGCATATGCTCTTCTTTTGTTAACCTTTTCTTCAAGATGTGGATAACCATGTGGCTGCACTTGTGTTAACAGGCAACACAAGTGATATTCCATTGTCAAGAAATACACCAGTTGTTGAAGAAAAATGTGAACCTTCGAAAAAGTAAGAATTCATTGACACGTGTCCTATACCTATAGAGTTGTACCTTTTTAATAAGTTTTTCCCTGTTACGACTTTTAGTACACACTTTGATGAATGTGTTGACAGGGATAGTAGACCGCGCGCGACCCCTCCCGAGATGAGCTGCTCAAGCCCAGCGCTGGTGGTGTCGCCGCGCCTTGCCCGCGGCACGGAGTTCTCGGTGACGCACGGCGACGAGGGAGTTGTGGACCGGAGCTCACGGGTCTCGGGAACCCACGGAGAAGTAAGGAAACTGAAGGAATGGTTTCTGCGAACTTCAGATCTGTGATGTCATCCAGGGGTTGGTTGTGAGAGAGGAAAAAAAAAAAAAGTGTAATTTGAAGATTGAGGGAGAAGGGAGATAAAGGGTGGAGTCATTGGTCGAAGGGTTTGGCCAACAGCCAGTCACAACATAGAATTGAATAAAAATTGATGAAGAGAGGAAAAAGGGGCTGAGCCACTGGTTGGGGTGTATGGGAAAGAGGGGAGAGCAGTGAGAAAATATTTCATGGGTGAGTTGTGTGGAAATTGTCTCTAAGAAATGTTTTTAGTTATATAACATAATAAAATACTGACTACCAGATTAAAAGAAAAGGTTTTTCCAGACTATTTTGTTTTTCATGACCACGTGTAAGCTTTTTCTTAACTCTTAGTAGCCAGCTTTCTACGCTTGAAGCAACCATGAAAATATGCAGAGCTGCCAACCATTACGGATTTTCCGTAATTATTACGGATTTAACACCGAATTACGGAATATCGCTTGTTTATTACTGAAACGAGGCTTTGTGCTGCATGGTAACGGAGAAAATTCCATTTCTGCTGCGCGTTTCGTGAACGCAGTTCGAATACATCGCGTGGTTGCGCAAATAACGGAACTAGTAAGTGTGCGCATGTACTGTCGAAATAAGTAGATTACATAATTCTCGTGTTTTGAAATAATAATGGGATGGTATTACGTCCGTTGTACGATACAACTAGTACATATTCTCGGACTTTTCGTTTGTCGGCTACTTACATCACGATAATTTTTGTACGGTACTTTGGCTAACCTGTGTTGTTTTAATTTATTTCTTGAAAGCCATTTTTTTCATCAGTGTTTTTGTCGTGTCTACAGACGTGAAATTTTTTATGTTTTTCGATAGTGTTGTGTTCGTCAGTGCCGGTTGTAGAAATGAAGCGTGTGACAGAACGGAAGGGATGACTGTAGGCGGCATATTGAATCAAAGAAACATGCAGAACATTTTATAGCCATGATGAGCAATAAATCTGTATCATCGTTTTTTCGCTACATCTGAAGAAACGAAAGTAATGAACGCATGGTTATTGTTTACAAGTTCTTGTGTTTGTCTTCTGTTGTTTGTTTACAAGACAGTTCTTATCCAACCAGGATAAAAGAAGCAAATAAAAAGACAGTAGTTCAAAGTTTAACTTTGAATACTTTGAATTGAAGAATAAAAATTTCCAGTAAAATTATTGACATTTCTTACATATTTTTTCGATTCATTAATTTGCATTGTATTCATATACTTACATAGGCCTATATTTTTCATTTTTTTGCATATTATTGTCTTTGTTTTATCTTGTGTGTGTCATAATTCCCCAGGAAAAATTTCTCGTGCATGATTTACGCGTACTTTTTTCATATAATTGTCATTACTGATGGGTGTGATTTGAGGTTGGCAGCTCTGGAAATATCACACACATGCGCACATGTGTATCAGTTTTGATTGCGTGTGCACATGTGAGCATGTATTTTTTTTATTAATGCTGATTGGATTAAACATGGCTAATTCTGAATGAAAGCCACATTTCTGAAAGTGAACAATAAAATTTTTTAAAATGTTAATAGTTTACCATTTTAACATTTTGGTGTAAATATTTGAAATTTGTGGTATCGTGAGAACAGTTGGTTAAGTTAGCAATATTTAAAATGTTGTAAAATAGTTTCATTGGTTGGTTAGGAATTACCAATTCAAGATGTAGTAACATAACATAACCAATTGCCCTTATTATTTTATTGTATTTGTAATTTAGCAAACCTAACCCAATCTGCCGTTCACGCTATTTTGAAGGTTTTTTTTTTTATGTAGCTTGGCAATTACATACCATTTTCTTTAGAATATGGAAGTCAATCTAAACATCTTTCCCATGTGCTTTAATTCTATAGTATGTGCTACGAAGCAGCATGCGTGAGCTGCGAACTTCGTAACTGTTCTGGCCTTGGAATTGACTGGTTTGAATCTAGGGCTTCCTGCTAGAAGCTTAAGGGCTAGTTTACCTTGCACCTACCGTGCTGCGTTACTGGCAAGTCATGTGGTTAAATTCAGATGTTGAGGTTGGCAGTGAAATACAAACACTAAGTTCATCTTTTTAAATTGTTTAGCTATGCCTTTGTTTTTATAGCACATTCGCATTGACAAACTTGTGTTCGAAGGTTCCTGTTAGCAGGACTGGACACGTCAACAGGCGGGGTTACGAATTGCAACAGCAAGGCTGGATTTATAAACCAGGCAAGTGTTCCAACAACGCGTCACGTTCGTTGCAAATATTTGATTTAAAAGTGTTTCCTTTTTACTATGCAAAACTTATACTAGACACCTGCGAGTACTCGAAATTCGAGTTTCGAGTCGAGTTTTTTAGTAATACTCGAACTCGAGCTCGTGTCTTTTCAACAACTCGAAATTCGAGCGAGCTCTACTTGCACTGTGCCTATAAAAAAAAAGACTCTCATTATATCGGAATAAAAGTCTTACAACACTATTATCCTTTACTTTATAATGTAACATGATCGACCATTTACATGAACACATCATTTTTACGTACCCGGGATTTACGAATTTCCGTGATTAATTTTTTTTACTTCTTTAATTTTCCGCATAGCATTAATGTATCACTTTACTGCTTTATGCGGAAGTATTTCCCGCTTTATGCGGAAACATTTCCCGCATTTTACTGTAAAAAGCGTTTAAATTGTCCGGGGTCTCATCATTTACGCCATTAAATGTGTGATATAAAGTCCCGTTTAAAATTTTTATGAAAGTTCCTGCCAGTAATGGCGCACGTAAATATAAATATGAAGAAAAGACAAATGAACAACAACTTACGAAGAAATATGGATGATGTACCATAACTACAGTACAATTCCAATAGTTATCTTAAGATAATTACCATAAAAGAACTAAAGATTCTTTGTAGATACCATAACTACTGCAGAAGCATGATAGTTACCACATTTGCACTATAGTTGCCGTAATAACCGAGATGTGTATTTACCGTGATGGTAATGTATTTATTTAGGACATATTAAAATTAAAGAACATTATTGAAAAAAAAAAGGATGTTAAATATTGATATGTACGGTTGGCACATGTTGCTAAGAAATAATGTGATCTGAAAGAATGCAGTACTACTACGAAAAGTGAAAAGGGTACTCGTGGATTTTTAGGTTATGGCAGTCTCTTTCGTTTTTCAGTAATATCGGCCGAAAATTAACAAGAGTATTGGAAGTTGGCAGAAATGCCGATTCAACTAAATATTGGCAAAATCGGCTTCTTCAGTACAGCTCTACATTTGATGACATGAGTAAACATATTTCAGACTACAGGACATTGAAAAAGACTTTAATTTCCATGTAGGTTTATTGTGCGTAAGTTTTTTTGCATGTGTAAATTGAATTAAGTAAAATGCTTCTATTTTTATTACTTTAAATTGATTAAACTTAATGACAAGTTACAGATATTTGACACTAATTTTGAGATTAAACAATTTGGTAAATATGTAGAGTAACGGTATATGCGGAAAAAAATGCTAAAAATCCGAAAATACTTTTATTCTATGCTCTTTCACTTCCTATTTTCAAATCAACCGGCGGAGATAAGAAATTCCAAATACTTTAGGAGATATACAATTTTTTAATTTTGAACATGTAGAGTAGCGGTATTTGCGAAAAAAAAATTCTAAAAATCCGAAATTACTTTTATTATATGTTCTTTCACTTCCTCTTTTCATTAAAACCGGCGGAGATAAGAAATTCGAAATACTTTAGGAGCTATAGAATTTTTTAATTTTGCAATACAACACCTGTACAACCATTAGACCGACGCCATTTTTGTTATTTTGCCGTGTGTTCGTGAATGTTTAATAAATAAAATGGTCGATTAGGTCAGGTCAGTTACATTATTAATACTTTCAAACTAAGCGGACATAAAAAATAATGTGAATTAATTTCAATGGTTCTTTAGTTTTAAAGTATTTATAATGTAACTGACCTGATCTAACAAACCCGGACAAATGATTAACATTAACAACTCACGTAAAATATTTTTGTTACTTATTACTTGCGCAACAATATCCAAATAAATAAGACTTTAAAATTAGAAACGTTAAAAACCTACCTAAGTTGGAGGCGGGTACATTTCCTTTGCCATTAGAAGGAAATGATGTAGTCGTTCACCTACGTCGCGATACCTCCGACGGAACATTAATAAATAAATAAATAATCACGTATTGGTTCATTTGAATACTGGCCAATCACGGAACTGTCACGTGACAAAATTGTCCAATAAGAAACATAATAGATACTCGTAAACCAGAAACAATGTTGATCGCCGCATGAATACCCAGGTATTGTGATGAAAATTTAAAAATTCGATATTCCTAAAGTATTTGGAATTTCTTATCTCCGCCGGTTGATTTGAAAAGAGGAAGTGAAAGAGCATAGAATAAAAGTATTTTCGGAATTTTAGCATTTTTTTTCCGCTTATACCGCGACTCTACATATTTACCAAGAATTTTACTAAAGAATTCCAGCCACACAGGTTGCCAGCGAGAGACGCTTCTCTTCTGCTGTAAACACCATCTCCAATCGTAGAGCTAATTTAACTCCTGAACGTGCAGAACAAATTATTTTTCTGCATGATAGATTGAAGAACAGAATTTAATACTCTATGACAATCTCTCTCAGAATTTTTGTGCCGAAAAGTGGAAATGTTGAAACAATGTGAATGTACTTTTCAAACAACATGATTTTTGGTGCTCAGTTAGTTGAAGCTCAGTAAGGACTCCAGAAAAATTGACAAGGATGAAATTATTCCAAAGATATGTTACATTTACACAAACATATACGTACTTGTAAACTGTGGTTATGTT
This sequence comes from Bacillus rossius redtenbacheri, assembly GCF_032445375.1. Lineage (NCBI taxonomy): Eukaryota > Metazoa > Arthropoda > Insecta > Phasmatodea > Bacillidae > Bacillus > Bacillus rossius. Next base: position 41,106,389 of record NC_086338.1, read on the forward strand.
AGTTGGATGATATCAGTTACTAATGAACCAATGGAAACAGGTTAGATTCAATGGAAAACATGTTTTTTTTCCTAGCAGTGCAAATTATAAAAGCACTCTGTAAATAGTTACCCAAAATTAATAAGCCCACTTCATTTTAATACTTTATTCAAACATTATACCTACTAAGTTTAAGGTAAAAATAATTTCCCAAAAGTGTAATTGTATCACAAAAGCTCAAGCTTCGAGAACTTTCAAGTAGGCTCGCTCGAGCTTGGCTCAAAGTAAAATTCTTAGGCTCGCAGACCTCTAATGTAGGTCTATCTATTTAGTAGGCAAACAATGATAATGGTTTCTTTTTTTATTTCCATATTTTTCTCAAAAGTTCTCACATTTTATTACTCCATCACAGTAAATTTATGTGCAATAAACTTAAAAAAAAAAAAACTCGAACTCGACTCGATACTCGCGAGTATTTTAGCAAACTCGCTCGAGCTCGACTCGAAGTGAAAATCTTCTGCTCGCAGACGCCTAACTTATACAGGTGAAAAATGTGATGTGTATAAATACAAATAATGTGCACATAACGTGCACACAATATCTGCATCTTTGAAAGTTTTTGGAACACTTCACTTCAAACAGGGAAGGAGAAAAAAAAGATGGAATGCAAATAGTTGGAAGTTGGTTGATGCTTGCATTGCTGTGCGTAATTTTTAAACTTGGCCTAAGACAGTTGAATAATTTGCATGCACTTAATTTTTTTGTTACAGGCGGGTACCAGGTGGAGTGAGTTGAGGTGATGACTGGAATGCTTGGGAGGGAGAAGGAACATTGAGTGCCCCACTCCTAATTCTCTGGAAAGGAATTTTTAAAGGATGCTACAGTGCTGCAATTTTTGTTATGTTGGAAATTGCATAGAATTCTTTCCAGTGATTTTGATCAAATACAACAGCAATTGTGAAATTATTTATAAACATTTAGAATGATAGTAGTGTGTTTTTCAGTACACAGACAAATCTTACTAATACCAAAATAAAGGGTCCGTAAATATGGCACTTTCTTATTATGATTTTAACTTTGTGATTAACAAATTTTAATAATTTGTAAAGATAATCAAATTAAAGTTATAAATATTATACACATTATCAGAAGATAATTTTAAGCAATAATAAAATATGTAATTTTTGTACTGTACTACTCTTACAACATATACGTAAGTTGAAATTACCTACAAGGTAACATATCTTTATTTGTAATTACTATATACTTTCTAAGATGTTTCTTCATCGTACATTGAACTAGAATATGGCATAAGTATTATTTTAGTTGAAAAAGAAATAGTGACTTATAATTTTGTGATATTTGTACAAACATTTAATGTTTTTCCAGGGGGCAAAAAAACTTTTGTTTTACACGATAAGAAAAATATTTTGTACTAAATAATATGCTTAGCACTATAACTCCTATGTAATTTCTAGGGGCTGTGAAAATATTTTGTATTAATGAGTTTTGTATTAAGGTAATGAGGTTTAACTGAAGTACTATTGTGTACTTATTTTTGAGTAAAGTGGTTTCTTAAATTGAAATGTACAAAATTTAAAATTCATAGTAGTTAACTGCATTCTGTGTATGTATTGCCTGCTGGAAAATCACTCAGGCTCTCTCGCATGTCAAGAATGTTACAGAGTATTACATATTTTTTAAATTATTGTTGTTTGGTAGTTTTTCATATTTGGTTTTATTTTGAAATTATGTTTGAATTGTTTATTTTGTTGTTTAAATTGATTACAGTGTTTTATCACTGTTATTTTAGGATGTCAACATTTGAAAAAAAAAATTCTCACATAAACGTTGCATGATGTTTATGGTCCTGCTGTTAGATTCATGGTCTAGGTTGTATACGTGACAGGATAAAGCACCGTTCAACAGCATTCAGTTTTCAAGTTGCTGTCGGGCAGTTTGGTAGTTAAAATGGAAAAATATAGTACTACAATTAAAATGAACTGGCACAATATGAATTTCTATCCAATATGGTCAATGTTTTTTAGTCTTGCCCTTTGATCAATATATGTTACTTTTACTGTGTAAAATGTTGCCCAAGATGTTTTCTTTCCCATATAAAACTATGTCTTTTAAAGTTAAAATCTATATTTAGTTATGCTTTCCAGCTCATGTTAGGGTTACAGTTTTTCTCTCTCTATTTAAAGTTGAACTAAATAGGGGTTTGTTGCATGATTTGCTTTTTAATTATACATACTATTCATGCATTGTGTTTTATTATGAAAAACTTTTCAATTGAGATGTTAATATAAAATGTGTGATTATTATGTGATAAAAAACTATGGTTAAGAGTAATGGTACATTTCTAACATGTGTGGTCTGCCAAGCATCTAATGTTTGTATTCATTAAGTATTTTAGACACAGTGTCCTATGAGTAGGTGATAAATAATACTTATTTGATAATGAACATGTTCACAGAAATCATTGCTTTTTTAAATCTTGTGACAAATTCCTTATTATTAATTTATGTTCACTTGTGTAGTATAAATAAATATAAATTTTGTTTTGAACAGGAAAGTTGTTTTATCTTATTAATACCCTGGTTAAGAAAATTCTATTGTATAAAACTAGGAATGAAAAATTTTGATGTTGGACTTAGGGCAATATTTTAGGTGAAATTTAAGGTTTTTAAATTGAATTTCTGTACAATTTAAGATAATGTGGAGACATTTTGGTAAATTTTAGTTCATCTTTATGTGAATTTCAACAGGAGATTAATTGTGAATCAACTTAATTTTTCATAATATAATTCAAACCAGCACATTGCCTAGTGGCAACAAAATAAATGTTAAAAGTAAGGTAGTCATGTGGGTTTCAAAATTTAAATTAATTGAAATACTTAAAATATTACAACTTTAACCCAAAAAATGCTGAATAGGACAAATATAGCAGCACAATTTGCACAAAAATACTGAAAACAGCACTAAATGTACAAATATTTCCACAAAAAATGCTGTAAAAAAATCATGTTAAGTCCAACATCAAAAAAATTGTTTTCTAGTTTTATATTGAAATAATATACAAACATGGTAATAAAAAATCTGACATGTCCAATTTATAACAGTTTATTTGCACCAGCAAAATACAAAATCATATTTCATTATTGGCAGTAAATAACACTTCGCATCTTGCTTGATAAAAGCTGAAACATTTCTTAGCATTAACCAGTTTTCCAAGAACATTAAGTTGGAACTCCTAACAAATTTTTACTTAAAGCTCAAAACTTTCACATATTTTTTTTATTACCAATTGACATGTGAAAGTTTTGCACATTAAGTAAAAATTTGTTAGGAGTTCCAACTTAATGTCCTTGGAAACTGCTTTATCAGTAAAATCACATGATATCACAAAGCTGTAAAACATGACAAGTGTATAATTACAGTAGAACCCTGTTACAATATTCCTGCTTATTTTTCCTTCTTCTACCATATTATTTAAGTCCCTGACATTTTTCCCACGAGGACAATGTATTCATTACATTTCACAAGTGTAGCCAAATGGTTCATTTCCTGCTTGATTACTTTCCAAAATTCAACAAATTCAAAAATAAAAAGTTTTAAAAACCTAACTAGGCCTACAGGCAAGTTTAACATGTTAAAAGGTTTTCTTTACACACATTTTTTGTTTACAACCACCATTTTCATAGATGGAGATTTTTCAATTACAGTAGTATACAAAAATAAAATGTATTTATGCCAGAATACCATAGCTACAAGTGCTGGCAAATGCAGTGTATTCAATATATCAACAATCAACAGTACAAAACATTCTCAGTTGTGTTTGTTGGCACCCTTGCTTGGGGGGGGGGGGGGGGGGGGGGGGGGGGGAAAGAGAGAGAGAGTTCCTTGCCATTTCAGTGTTTTATCAGATGTATGTACTTATTCCCTACTTATGTTTTTACCTTGTACCCCCTTGAAAAGATTTGTAACAGGGTTTTAGTGTGTTAAATAGCATGACATTTTACAGTTACAAAAATTTCTTTAAAGTATCTGGTGAGAAAATTTGTAGCCCATCAAGAAATGCAAAAGATCTGAATTAATTAACAAGAATGACAACATGAAATAATGAAGTTGACGTGTAAGACTTGGGCTTAAAAAACAGCCAGAACATAGGTTAACACTATCACACGTTTCGGCTTGTCACATGCAACATTAAGTCAGTTATAGGCCTGGCCATTGCTACTTACAAACATACACACAGGTATATTATTCAGTTTCATCAGTAATATAGAGGCAAGAAATTATGGCTTCATATTTATACTAGTTATTTGTCTTTGTCATTTCGATTTTTATGAATATTGTACATATGTTACTAGTAATGTGCATTAATATATAAAATAACTCAAATTATTACATGTAACATTTCATTTAAGGAAAAAAAAAGTATCTTTGTTATTGGAGCTAACAAATTAACATTGGACAATGTCAAATTTAAATTTTACATTTGATCACAATCCCAATAATATTATAAATGTGAAAGTTTGGATGGATGGATGGATGTTTGTTACTCAATCACGCCAGAACGGCTGAACGGATCTGGATGAAATTCCGCCTACATTTGTGTGGTATCAATTACGTATTTTTATTTCATTGCATTTTTTGTTTACCACTATTCACCATATTATCTTACCCCTAGTAGTACAAAACTACTTGTCCTACCAATGGAAGAACAGCTCATAACTTGCTTGAGACCAGTCAGTTATAGATAAAAACATTATATTCTCTTCACTGAACACTGCATTTTCTGGAACATGGGCTTGACACAGTTAGCTGATGATTGGCACGCGCCCATTCCGATGCAAAGGCCGCTCTGCAACAACGAAAAAAAATCAATACTAGTTAGTTGTAAAGTGCCCATTGAAAAATGATGACTATAACAAACAAACACTAATTTAATATACATGAAATATTTAATCAAATTGTTTTTATTTGTTTTTACACTGCATGTTAACTGTCTCTGGTTATTCAGTAATACCCCTTGCTGTGGATTCAATTTAATACACAACAAGATGACAACCATTTTGGCAGTGCGATTCGTATGAAGATGCTGAATTAAATTCAGTTCACAACATAAGCATGTTACAAATAGAATGTGCATTAACATCTATTCACAAAAAATTTAATCATATTATTAGCACTGGACAATTGACACAAACAGTGGTTGGAAGATTCATATTTGCTATTAGAGGCCAACAACTAGAATTATAGTTAACAGATATGCACTGCAAAAATGTGGCAAACTAAGTTATGGCTCATTACTTTATCACTGAAAAATGCTGAAACAATCCTCGTCAAAATATGACGCTATTCAGATATTATATTGTACTTGCTACTGTATGCATCACTAAATGTTTTGATCTACGTAGATGGGAAGCCCAAGATACACCCACATGGAATCACATCCTTGGAATCTGGTGGTATGTGTTCGTAAACACAAGGTACTGACAGAATGTGTTGTGTGGTAACCGTGTAAACAAGTGGTTACTAGGGTAAAAGCTTTGAATATATATACTGTATAGAAGTCGCCAGCCCAGGTTAAAATTTCTAATACGGTTTTGAGGTAGTTGGTTAATTCACCGCCGCAATCGCCACCATCTCTAGGGCATCGACTTGTGGTGGTCCTTAGCGGACAAGTGTCGAACTCTTCAAACACCCCTTCCCCCCTCCCGTTGAACGAACTTGAGTTGCAGTGAATGATAGATGGGGGGTGCGGGGAATGACAGCGGGCGACAGCGCTGCGCTCTAACGTGTAAATAACAACTAAGACGATACAGGGCGTTACGGCAGCGCACTGCAGCGGTGAAGTTCCCAAGCTGCTCATCATACGCTTCTGAAAAACGTAGAGTAAATCCTATCCACTCGCGACTTCTATACAGTATATATATTCAAAGGTAAAAGTAAGTATACATATGGTCGCATAGCAACCTGTTGCAAAGGATGTGACATCATAGTTTGGGGCCATATTGGATTAGTTCATTTTCCCAGGCACCGGGAGCGCTGCCTTCGCTGTCAACGACTTTAGTATGGGAGATCCCGATCTATACTAACCTTTATCTATGGGTTGTCTGTAAAAATTAGTTGTCTGTAAAGTCGGTTTACGGACGATAGTTTAACGTGTCGTCATAACAAAACATTGATGAAATTATTGCATACATTTATGAATAAAATTGAATCATTTTTATTTTAATAATAAAAGAATAAATACTTGAAATTATACTAGTAATCAGATTTTTAAAATGCAAGAATAATTAACCTTTATTGCCGAAATTGTTGTAATAAGCAATGAAAAACAGATTAAAATTCGTTGAGAATATTTTACGTTTTTATGTCTTCCAGTGCTTAAAATGATATGCAATTGTGGCCCCGGGCATGAAATTTTATTTATAGTTCATTAATAATAACGCCCCTCGCGATAAACAAAGGAAAATATGTATTAACGAGTGCCTGGGTTCCGCGGCATGACGGAGAGCACGATTCGTTCGGTTCACGTCAGTCACTGTAGATGGCAGTGACGTCGACCCAAGTGTCTCCCCGGCTCCTTCAGGCCGTTATGCCTCGTCACCGCCATCTCTTGCGTGATTAGTGCAACGTAAGTGTGGTGATGTGAAATATGCTATTTCTTTCCAGGATTTGACATCTATTTTTATTGTAAATATATTTTGTTTCACGTTTTATTGTATATATTTTGTTCATATTTTATTGTAAATTTCATTGGAAGTTTTATGTATTCTGTAAGTTATATTTGTTCACCAGACGCCAAGGCCGTGGCTTCCGCCTGTGACCAATCCACGTGTTCCGCGGGCTCGTGGAAGAGGGGGAGATGCAGGCGCTCGGGCGCGCCAGGCGGAGTGGGAGAGTAGTCGTCATCTGGGCTCAAGAGACAGCAGTCACGGGAGTGGCATCTCTCCGCGCTGGTGGAACAGTCGGTCGTTGACCCGGCACGGAGGCAGCGGACGCGTGAGCGACGTCGCTCCGGGACGGTAAGGTTGGATTCGAACGGGCGCGGTATCATCAGTAGCTTCGGGCTGTGCCGTGTGGGAGTAATCACAGTTTTCAGTTGCGTCTTTCACTTAGTCATTCTCTCAGGCGTGTTCTCATCACAAGTTTTGAGAGTCGCGGATTATTTTTTGTAAACTGGACGTTCGCCGTCGCAAGTACTGTGTTCTTAAAGTGTCTTCCCAGTCAATGTGTTGTACAGTCAGACAGCTATCTTATTGCACGCGAGTCATAGCGAATTTGAGTCTTTGCTGCTTGGGTAGTCGTCGTCACGGGCGGGACGTCCCGTATTTCAGTATAATAAAAGTGCGCAGAACTGGGCTACGCCCTATAGAGATAGTCACAGGCGGATGCGCGGCAGCCCCATGTAAAGTATTTCGTCCTGCATAAAGGACCTGGAAACTTTATTCGATTTGTTTTGCCGTCACCCGACCTCTGATCAAGGCCCGGGAGGTACCTGACGGGCGCTACAGGTGTCGCGATGCTCTTAGTGTCCGGAGGGGCGCCAGGCTAGTGCGATACTAGGCCGTTGATGGTGGGTCGTGGGTACTCGGCCCCAGCGTGCCCCGCCAGGTATGCGGCTTGAAACCTATCCTGAGTTGCGGCGCTTGGCCGTGTGGAGGACGGAAGGGAGCAGAATGACGGTAGACGACACAGTTTATATTAAACGGTGTTTAATTCACGTACTTTCCGGTGGTACGCATGGTTACCTTGTACGCCCTACACGTACACTACGCGGTACAAAGTCGCTACACAAACCGCGCTAATGTGCTGTGCGGCATCTACGCCGTATTACATTTACACTTTAAAACAAAAAACAACACTACAACAATTCTTGGATTTTACCGCGGCAGTCTCGCGGGAACGTGATTAATGTTTGCTTGAAATGGCCAGCGCCGAGAGTTAACGAGTCTGGGAGGGTTCGAAGAGCGTGACCCTAAATTAACTGTAACATTTACGTGACGTTGGAGCCGGCAGGCGTATGCGCGACAAATTAACTTAAAAATACTGTGGCTGGAGTCGGCCAGTACCGTAAGTGGCGTGATCCGCGACGCGGTGTGGAATCACTAAAAAGACGGTCGGGATAGGCCCGGTTCTGCGGAATGCACGCCGAGTCGACGTGAGCAGCAGCGAATTAGAAGGTTACGTGATTTCATTACTTACAGAAGGAGCGATCGGTGAGCACAAAGGTGAAGGCTGCTCACGGACGAACACATCTTGACCCGGCGCGGAGTGGTTCGAGACTGCCGAACATGGCCGCCTCGCAATGGGGGGGATTTTCACTTCCCTTGTGAGACGGTGCCAAAAACTTATATTATAATAATTGGTTGAATTATTACAAAAAAATATTCCAGAAGCTTACATAAAATCTAGCACCTGGTAATTGGGTGCTTAACAGCTGTTTTGTATTATTTAATGATTTGAAATGTCGCACCAAGTTGGCGACTGTCAGTATAGTGACAAATTGTCTCCGTGTAAATTTTTTAGGTTGGGTTTCTCCTAACCTGACTTGATCTCAGGTTCATGGGCACTGTAATTACGGCCAGTGGCTGCGGCGACTGGTAATGAGGTTCGTTTCCCACTCCGTGCGTGCGGTGCTCGCACGGATTACCTACGACGCACTTGCTTAATGCGTATGAATAATTACTATTGTTCTAGTGTCTCATTCATTGCCCCCTCCGAAATTAGGCCGATATGACCGCGCCGTGTGACAGATTGTTGGGGGGGGGGGGGGGGGGGGGGGGGGGCCCGTTGCCTGTAATGGTTACGTCGCGCACTACCACGTGGCAATGTTTATGTTTACGTCCGTGCGGGCAGATGGTAATGTTGACGTGACGGGCGGTGAGCAATGTTTACATGATGGAAGGAGAGCAATGTTTACATGATGATGGACGAACAATACACACGGGCAGAATGGGTGCTGGCTGACTAACCTTGGGTGTGGAAACCCACCAGTTGCTCCGAGCTCCGAATCTGCGGCTGCGGCGTCTCACAGCGCGCAGCGGCGCGGCGGTGGCCAGGGCGCCGGCCGACAGGTGCGGCAGCGACCAAGGTCAAGCGGCTTGTGGCAGGCGGGCAGCAAGCGTGGGTGGGGCTTGGTACGGCCCACCTCAGCCTCGCCGACATGTGGGTGCTTCGCGGCCTGTCGTGACAGACAGGTGACAGGTGCAGATGTCCGGGTGATGGTCATGTTCGGTGGTGGAACGGTCGGGCATCCAGGTGTCGTGGCGTCGACCTGCATTGCGACAGGCGGATGCAGGGAGCTCAGGCGACCCCGTAGCCGCGGCGGCTTCACGGTGCGGCGTCCCAATGCTGCCAACTTGCGACATGTGCGTGGCATCTCGGGCGGCAGGGCACTTGACCGGCGTTCCGGTACTACAGCACTCGGCGTCGGAATTGGGCGTCGTGGCGTCTCGGATGTTCCTGGCGTCACGTCAGGTGGGCACGAAGGCGGCATCAGCGATGGCGTCGCGCGCATCTGTCTCACTCGGGCAGGTTCATCCAGCTGTACCTCGAAGCCAGGCGGGCACAGAGGAGCAAATCCAGGTGGGCACAGAGGAGCGAATCAAGGTGGCGGGGCAGCGCTCAGGCGTCTCGGCATCAGGGCCCTGGACATCGTGTCGCAGAGCATCCCGTCTGCGACTGCGCACTCGGGTGGCGGTGACGAAGGCAGGATGACGTCGAAGGCAGGATGACGTCGAAGCCAGGTGGTGGCGACAAGGTGGCGCGAAGAGTCGTCGAGTCGTGTGGCGGAGACGATGCGGGTTGCGCCGAAATTGACCTTGGTGGCGAGGTCGTTCCGGCGTCGGGAGGTATCTCCGACATGAGGCGGGTGCTGGACGGCGGCGGGACGGTCGTCGTCGTGCGTCGCTCAATTGGCTTCAGCGAGTGAAGCGTCATCACAGTCGGGATGAGTGGCGTCAAGTCGGCGAAACGTGGTTTTGCTGGCGATGATGTAATCGGACCAGTGTCGGGAGACGTCAGGTGAACGAGGTGCCGAGGCTGGCGGCTCTGGGACAGGAGGCGGTGGGAGCGGAATTGTCGGCGTCGGGACGGCGAGAGTCGGTGTCGGGATAAGTGGCGTCGGGTCGACGAAACGAGGTCTTGCAGGTGATTGCGTCATCGGATTTGGGTTGGGAGGGATCAAGTCGATGAGCTTCTGCGTTGGCATGAAAATCGTCGGCATCAGGACGACGGTCGTCGGCGTCAGGATGATGGGCATCGGCGTCAGGACGATAGGCGTCAGTAATGTGCCATGTGACTGTGCGGGTGACGTCGGGACGTACCTTCATAGTGCTGGTGTCGGCGTCGTGCGTGAGAGGTCGGCTCGGTGCTGTGGGGATGCCGTACCGGCAACGGACGGCATCCTTAACACGTGATGCATCGGCGGGTCGAGCAGGGTCGTTTTCGGCGTGGTTGGCGTCGGCGTGAGCGGCGTCGGCGTGAGCGACGTCGGCGTGTCGTGGAGAATAACTGTTCGGCGTCTTTGCCTGATACTGCACCTGGGTGACTAGGTAGGCGGTAAATCGCGCGCATGTAAAGGTAAAAAACTTGCGCAGTATAGTCCATTCACATTTGCCGATACAGCCACGATGCCACAGGCCGGCACATTCCTGGCAGCGATATCCCTCACTAATTCCTCCGGAACTTGAACTAGCTCCACACTTTGTCACGCCGTGTATGCGGTACTCGGTGCAGTAGCCACACTCATATCTGGCGGCGGTCCTGCCATGTAAGTCCCAACTCGGGCAGGTGAAGTAACACCCGATGCACTCGTCTGCATACATATTTACACACGTGGTACTCTTCACACGAACAGTCCTCACGTCCACGTTCTCATGAACTACTCACGAATACCTCCGTCCACATCAGCACTGTGATAACATACTCTGCTCGGAATCTGTTGTTGTCGCGAGGAATGCGGCCACCTGGCTGCTCGCTGCGAATTCTCGGAAGCGCGCGCGCTCGGCTGGTCACGTGGCCGGCCAGTCCCGTTATCTCTCGGCTCCGCTGGCTACCGCGCTCCGGTGTACAACCGCCTAACACGCGCTAACTCGTGTGGGCCTGGTATTCACGACACGTTCAATATCTCGCCACACGCTATTGGATGCCATTTGAGGGCGTACCGGTGTTACGATTTGAAAACCGAGGGAAATAGTGAGCGCCACCACGTGAGTGGGCACGTGGACCCGGCTTGATACTCTAACTCAGAGCATTACATGGCCCGTGTGCGGCGAGATATTAGCCCTCCTGATATCTAATTTCACAGCTGTTCCTAACCGAGCCTGCTCTCAACATCGGGCACGCTTCTACCTAATCGCAGTGGGCTCTTAGGGCATCCCACACGCCGTTGACTGGGTTAAGGACCCACGTGGCCCCCCCGGACCCAACACAGACACGTGACTCAGTTAAGTTGGTTTTTATTTACTTACACGTTACACGCCCTCCTACAATCCTTCCTTGATACTGTTAGAAAACGCCCGTGGCACGAATCGGTTTAGTTGAGTAGGCGAACCACACACGTGGTCGCCTCAAGCCTTTACTTATAACACGGGTGGTTGAAAAACTCCGGAGAGTATAAAATTCACTAATTAAACAGCCTCACCGACCGAGAGAGGCCCCAAGGATAGAAAGAAAACGATTTGAATTAATTAACGGTACAGAACTACTGATCGGTGAGACAATGGTGATGTCCTCGGGGTGTCTGCAGAGACGTCCGCTCTCGGCCGGCTGAAGAAGGAGACTGGGCTGAGACAAGGGCTTGCGGCAGGTAACATGGCGCCCTTCGCGCCGAACACAATTACCGTTACATCTCTGCGACTGCGTGCCCCGGGTTATTATTGAAAATAACATGAACTCTTTATAAAAATTAGCATATCACTTCCATGACCAGACCGTCTGTAATAATTCCTTATGTGGTAAAATATAGTTTATATAAAATTATGTGTTGGTTCCGTCGTCGCCCGCTAGGGAGCGTTCGTGGCCATGCTTGCACGTACTTTATTACAAAATTATAACCTATTAATAAAACAAAAGGCACTCACATACAGAATCGTCGTGACACTATTTTGGGGCGAAAAGAAAAGGTTACAACAATATTAATTACAAATAGGGGTGCAGCGCACTGCAGCTAAGCGCCCTCTTGCTGGGCAACCAACACACGCACACACGCACGCACAAGCGGGAGGTTTAAACAGAGATGGTGGTGTTTGGGCGGTGACATATCGGACTCAAAAGGGGGCCGCAGGCCCGGACGACGTCAATATATACATACATATATACACATATATACACACACACACACACATACTTGGTATGTGTTACCATTGTACAAATTAAATTAGGGCATGAAAATAAATTTTTGGACTTAATGGTTCTTTGACAGTGAGGCCATTAGAGACAAAACAAACAGAGAAGAAATATTATTAAAGAAATCAGCCGTAATCTACAGTCAGGAATCATCCTAGTACATATTTGCTTGGTGCAATTTGAGGAAACCACTGAAAACTTTATACATGAACCAGAGTTCTCTCAGGGATGTAGCGGGAGGACGGACGGGGCGGCGGCCCGGGGGTCTGGACCCCTCCGTTCAGGAATATTAAAAGGGGGAAACGAGGGAAGAACATGCTAAAACAGAATTGGAAAAAACAGCAATTTAGCTATATAAGGTTAAAAAGGTACCATTTTGGAAATAATATTATTGTAATCCTTAGTGTATTTCTTCATATTACAGCCCTCATACACAGAAATGACTGGAATTGTTTTTCTAAGTACAGTCTGTACTTAAATGCCAGTTTACACACAAGTTACTGAAAGCATGTCTATCACAGAAACTTTACATGTGCGTTTCATGTATTTATTAACATTAATATTTTTATTAACATTTACATATATGTATTTATGAATTGTCTTAAAGAAATAAAAAATTATCTTAAGAACAAAGCATTAAAACAATCATATAAAAAAAGAGTTTAGTTTTATTAAGAAAAATTATTACTTAAAAAATTCTATGTGCAAACGTTGGGGTACTAAAAGTCTACCATTCCCCGAGATTTTAGAATAACAAACAATTTTATCTTTAAAAATCCAAAAATTCCATTATCCTATATGTAGTTAAGCTCATCACTGACTCAACGATCACGTAACTCCAAAGAGGTATGTATACCTTGGAGACAAGCGTATCATGAAGCACAAGTAATAGCCTACTCCACATAGATGTGTATAAAATATAAAATGGAAGTTTTGTAGAGTAACATTTGTAATACAGCTACATTAAGTGGACACACCTTAGTTAATAGATTAAAATGTTTGATAAATTTATCATTTTTGAACACCGCCTTAGGTGCCTTAGAATCATGGTTATAATTACTAAAAGGCTTATATCTCAGAAAGTTTAGCTCTTAATGAAAAATAATGAAAATTTTTCCCTTTTGGTAATCTAAGTGTGCATCACTAGGAACCTTGTGATATTTTGAATTTTGCACTTATGCCCTATTCAAAATCTTTTATTTTATTTTAAATAAAAGTATATTTTTGAAGTTTATATTTTTATTAAAACCATCGGGAATTTTGTTTTATGTATTTAATATACGTTTGTATGCTCAGGTATTTTTGCATATTTACTTGTTTTTAGTTATTCCCTTTTGAATTTCTGTATTATATTCTTTTTATAGTCAATTTATTGCTACTAAAATTATACGTAGATAGTATAGATGCACATTACGTATGTACATATTTTTTCAAATATTTTTTATAATTCCACACACAATATATATATCAGAAATTATTTTCATTTGCACAATATTAAAAAAAAATTGAATTTTTAATAAACAATTTTGGTTCTGTTAAATTAAAGTGTTACATTCATAATTTTTCAACGGGCACCTTATTACGACCTCCCAGTAAATACTTACTCATGAAAAATGACAGTGTTTATATTGGAGCTGCTCCTTCACAAGACCCTGGCTACGGCCCTGAAGCCTCTGGAATGCAAGTCCCATGTTTTCTAGTGGGAAACCTTGCTCCATATGAATATAGATTTTTAACATATCATGGGGAAATCTAAGAAGTACTTAAACACCATTGAATGGTAGCAATTTTGTAAGTTAAACTGTAATTGTATTGAACAAACTCTGCAACTAAACTTGCAGCTTCATTAGCAAAAGCAAATACAAAAATAGATTTGTTTATAAAATTTTATTTAAATTTTAAATTCCAAATATGTACTATTTACGTAACATCCATTAAGTAATTACACAAGTTAAACAAAAGAGGGAAAAATAACACAGGCCAACAATAGTTTTGGTGCCGGGGTATTTGGAGCTGATTTCATACGAATTTGGTGCCCTGAATTCAAATATTGCATTAGATTTTGCCTAGGTCAAATTTTTTAAGATATAACATTTTAGTGAAATGTACATTTTACATTATTTCAGGTTAAATCCATGAATCAAATCTAAAAACTAAACATAAATTTTATTATTAAATTACACAAATATTGTTATATTATACAAATATCATTATATTATACAAATACATATAGTACCAAGTCATTGATGGAACCAACTAGTCACTCAACACTTCGGAAGCTTCTTTTTCGTGAACTTCTTGAATACATCTTAGAACAGTTCCTTTTTAACTCCAGCAATAATCTGCCATAATGTGTGTATCCCAACTTCCTTGATAGCGATCCTCCATAATTTTAATATCTTGATGAAATCTTTCACCTTGCTCCTCACTGCTATCTCCTAAATTTTCAGGAAAACTGTCCAGGTGGCTGTGTAAATAGTGCACTTTAATACTCATGTTGCACCCAAGGATTTGAAATTTTTAAGCATATCATTTACTAGTTCAACAAGGTTTTCTGCTGTTCGTTGGCCCAGAAAATTTCGGACAACTGCAACAAATAAAGTCCAGGATTTTCGCTCAACCTCACTCATGGAATTTACGACAGCATAGTCCTTAATGAATTTTCTTATTGCTGGGCCGTTAAATATTCCTGCTTTAATTTTTTCCTTACTCATGTGAGGCATTTCCCCCCTATAAATGCAAAGCATGATCCATCCTTATCAAGAGCCTTTACGAATTGCTTCATGAGGCCTAGCTTGATATGCAGTGGAGGGAAGATGATTTTCTCTCGTTCAAATAAGGGTTCGTTAATAACGTTTTTTCTCCAACGACAGTGTCTTCTCTCTTAGGCCACTCTTGTCTAACCCAGTGGTGTGTTTTGTCTCTGCTATGCCAGAGGCACAAGAAACAAGGATATTTGGTGTGGCCACTTTGCTGTCCAAGGAGAAAGTTCACCATTTTTAAGTCCACACAAATCACCCATTGATGTTCACGATACCTTTTCTTCTCCAATTGTGCTATTTCAAGCTTCGCTTTGACAGCTATCAATAAATAGGCGCCAATCATCTGGAAAATATTAGGAAGACTCAATTTTTCCCAGGAGTCCTCTAATATTGTGACAAAATACAAGATTTTCCTCTTGAGAGAAGAATGGTAGCAGACCCTTTTGCTCACGTATGGTAAAAAGTAACTTTGGTTTCTTGTTCAAGTAAATTGTTTTTCCTTCAACCTGGAAGCCGGTAATTCAGAAGCTTCTTTTGACAGGTTAAGATCTCTGATGAGGTCATTTAATTCATCCTGGGTGAAACATTGAGGAATTGTTGACATCCCCTCATAATCACTGTCACCTTCCTTAGTATCGGAAGGGTGGTTATAAGGACAACACTCATCCTCAGAAAGCTCTGGAAGCTGGTGAAATGCTGGGATTGGTATTTCCTCTTGAGTGAGGGACCGGGCGTCTTGCAGACTAAATCAGGATAAGTCCACTTGCTACGGTTAATTTGATTGATTCCAATAATATTTACTAGATAGAAATAACAGTCATCGTTGTGTTTTTCGGATGCTCTCCAAACCATCGATAAACCGAATTTCGAACTTTTTCTTTTCCCACTAGTCCACCGGTATAAATGTTCTGTACAAGTTTTACAAACCTGATGCGGTGCCCAGGATTTATCCTGATCACCGGCTTAACACCAATGTATCCATGATAAGCTCTCTTTACAAGGTCACCAACAGTCTTTCTGTTATCTTTTAATGTGTATTCTCCGCATATGTAGCAAAACACATGAGGATGATTCACACAACTTCTTCTATTGGAATTCATTTTATATCAACTTCGATCCATCCTTCATGGCTAAAACTCACAAACTGACCTCAAATTTAGTTGAAGCGTTGACATGAAGGCTGGGATTCCCATACTGGGATATTCCAGTGAAAAAATGGGGATTCCCAGCCTGGGGTATCCCTGTGACGAAGGACTTTAGTAAAGCAGGTGGTTTTACTTCTTTTTTCCCACTTATCTCAAATAGTAGAGATTAAAAAAAAAATTCATTATTAGATTTAACACCTCACATATAGCTAAAATCAGTTCCAAAATCCTAGGCACCAAATTTTTTTGTGTGTGTGTAATTAATGGTTCATTCTTGATTCCCACTCCTTATAATTTTTTTACACTTCCAATAGCATAAACCTACGCAAACAAATAAATAATGCAACCTTATCTGATATGTTTCAGAATCATTCTGTTCAAGAGGAAGGTAAACACTAATGAACTATTCTAGTGTAATTTTACATTTCAATCTTTATTAGTAACCAGTATAATGAACACATTTTGATTGAGTACATCACCAACTTAAATTACAAACCAATGTTGCGTTATCTGTGAAAAAACAAAGACTGCATTTTGAAAGCAGCCTTGGTTATGATGTGTTCCAATGCAATAGCACTACAGATGCAGAACAGATCTAAAAGGCAAAGAGCAATTTGAAGTTTCATCTACATGTGTGTGCAACAAACTAATAAGACAAAATTGCACATTAAATATCAAACAACTGGCCTCGACTGGTATCCCCATCAGTCTTTCGATTGCGGTAATCAAATTATGAATTTACCAACGTAACCCTTTGACGAAACATTGCTAGCTAGAGTTACAATCTATGTAAAAAATAACCAAGTTTAACAAGGTGCTTGGGGCAACAGCCACCAGCAGACATCTGGAAAAAAGAAATGAAAACACTGGTTGATGATCCGAAAAGTAGCTTGAACACACAACATTAGAATAGATCATAACAATAGGTTAGATAAATTAAGCACAGTACTGGAAGAAGTTCATATAACATATCAAGTCATTAATAAATAAATAAATGACATAACACAATAATAGGTCTTTCAGCCCACAATGGAAAGAGAAATTTAAAAAAAAATCCTTTAACACACATTCTCATGATTAGTTATATTATTTACTCAAAGACTATATAAAAAAATAAAACCTGAATACAAAACACTATGTATACTCAAAATATGTTATGCTGTAATTATCCATAGTGTACATCAATACACGAGTGTATATGATTATTATTTTTCATCTTACTAATTTTACAAAACAGCATAACTTTTATGTGTAAATACAGTGAAACCTCTGAAGGGACCTAAAATTTTGCAGTTTGTATTAACGAGGTTTGTATTAACAGGTGCATATGCTCACATTAATAATAATCGACAAAATCAAGTATTGATTTTTTACTCAAAAATTAGTCAAATAGAGAATTAAAGAGGCTTGAAAAATTTATTGATTTTTTTCTGCACTTTTTTAGTTGCATAAATGTCCTTTACTGCACTGCAAAGTTTGTCGAAGGAAGACAAGACATCAGTGTCTACATCACTAGCAGCCAGAACATTTTCCAAGACAATTAATGCTGAAGTGGACTTCACTCTAAGAATTTTTAAAAAATATTTCAACCTCAAAATTAGTGTCAGAAATATATCAGTTACTTGTCATTAAAGTTAAATCAGTTAAAAAATAAATAAAAATGGAAGTATTTTACTTAATTCAATTTACACTTGCAAAAAAAAAACATACGCACAATAAATCTACATGGTAATTAAAGTCTTTTTCAATATCCTGAAGTCTGAAATATGTTTACTCATGTTATCAAATGTAGAACTGCACTGAAGAAGCCGATTTTGCCAATATTTAGTTGAATCGGCATTTCTGCCGACTTCCGATACGCTTGTTAATTTTCGGCCGATATTACTGAAAAACGAGAGGGACTGCCATAACCTAAAAATCCACGATTACCCTTTTCGCTTTTCGTAGTAGTACTGCATTTTTTCAGATCGCATTATTTCTTCGCAACATGTACCAAAAGTACATATAAAAATTTAACATCCTATTTTTCAATAATGTTCTTTATTTTTAATATGTCATAAATAAATACATTACCGTCACGGTAAATATACATCTCGGTTGTTACGGTAACTGTAGTGCAAATGTGGTAGCTATCGTGCTTCTGTAGTATTTATGGTATCGACAAAGAATATTTAGTTCTTTTTATGGTAATTATCTTAGGATAACAATTGGGTTTGTACTGTAGTTATGGTACATCATCCAATTTCTTCGTAAGTTGTTGTTCATTTGTCTTTTCTTCATATTTACGTGCTCCATTACTTGGCTGCAGATTTAAGTTGATTTTTATTACTGTATACTATCATTACTGTTTTTATGACGGTTTCTTTCTAAGAAATGGTTATTTCTGCAAAATCTTTATGGTTAAACGATCATCTATTATAATTTATAGTGACGGGACCACATATTTTGTACGATCAATGCGGACAAAACGATAATTCGAACATCGGTACAAGCGGACTTTTTTAACCTTAGTTGTATGGCAATTTTGCCGGGACCGTAGAAAGTATACGATAAACACGGACAATCGATACATGCGAGTTCGATAGATAGAGGTTTGACTGTAGACCATTTACCGTACAAATTATTTGCCGTTAACAGAATTATAGTGAAGCTGCGTACACGTGATTAAAGTGTGCGATTCTTGTTCTAAAATTTCATTCGGTTTATCCGATAATAAAACAATAGTACACTACGTGAGCGGACGTGAGGTTACTTCGTAATACATAATAACGAACATTTCGTATTAACCGTATTGATTGACATTAAATATGCTATCCCAGTCTGAAGGGGAATTAAAAGTGTTCGAATAAATGCGAACTTTGAAATAACCGGTATTTTATTAACGAGGTTTCACTGTATGTTGAAAGGTTGGTTCGATGCACTGGAATCAGTCCATATTGATTTAACGAGAAGACATAGGGAAACTTGCCCCAGTAAAGGACAGTAGAGGGTTACAAGTTTCTCCACTACATAGCAGCACTTGTAGATCACAGGTGACAAGCGTTACACAAAACAATGGTGTAAATCACATTCCTTGCTGTAGTTTAGTTATTCATTGAAAAGCTACACAATTTTCGAACTAGTTCTTTACCTTCTTTAGGTGAGTTAAGTATGTTTATTATAGTTTACTTAAGATTACATATGTATAAATTAAAATGTTGTGTTTACATTGGTATGATTTTATTTGGGTTTTAGTTGTTTGTAATGTTTTGTAAGCCATCACTTGGCCCCAGCACAGGACAGTGGCTATGTTCCCAGTACCGGACACAAAGAAACATTGTGAAAAATGCACTGTAAGTGTTGTTTATTTTCAGAGATATTTTGAATTGATGGCTGCAGCCAAAAACGGGAATTGGAATGAAGATAAAATTGTGGGGGGGATCTATGATGTTTTGGTGGGTAATTTCAGTATTAGAGATGCAGCTGGACATAAAAAAAAAATAAAACTTCTGGAAGACAAAGAAGAAATTAAGTGACAGGAAATACTAAAATAAGGAAAAAAAAAGCAGAATAAAGTGAAAGATGAGGAAGGAAAATGTTCAACAACATGAAAGAGGGAAAAAGGGGGGGGGGGGGGGGGGGGAACAAACGAGGCCAACAGAAAGTCTACAATGATCTTTACCTCAGTAAATACTTTACCAATAAGGAGACTTGTGGAGAGTATTTAGAAGAGGACTGGTATCACTGTTACACCTGATATGGATGGGCTCATGCTACATGTGCTGACAGTGACCAAATAGCATACTTTGTGTGTGAACACTGCCAACATGAACAAAAATAAGCACTACGAAGTGATAAAATCACTTAAAGTTACGTATTTCATGTCAATGTGTGATGTATGTTATTGCGTAAAAAATAATGTCTGGTACTGGGAACAGATTTTTTAATATCTTGATTAGCATGGTATTTTTAATCTTATTATTACACCATTAAAAATAATTTTAAAGGGGTTATTTTGGCATAACATTATAACTCATGTCACCATCTATCAACTAAGATATAAATTTGTTTTATTTGTCAACAGATTTCTAGATATAAATTTTTAACCTTAAGTGTCTGACACTGGGGCAAGTTCCCCTATTAAACCAGGAGAGGGTTGGAATAAGATGGTTTTATATCTTTTCCCTCTCTTTAGCCCACACTAACTGTCAATGATACATTACAATAATCAGTAATATTGTGTACTACGTTAAATTAGGTACATAAAGGCTGTTCAAATGCTCGAGAACTCTCATTATTATACTCCAGTGAAAGGTCTTTAACATGGCATTCTACGGTTCAGCATATACTGCAATCCGGCACCAATAGAGCCACCTGCGTTCAAACATTATTGGTAGGTATTTATAGTTTGCTCAGAGATTATCGTTACTAGCAGTTTTTATTTCAATACAAGGTTCCGTGTTTTCTAGCAAGCTAAATTTTACATTTCACATTTTAAAGGGTACACTTCAGTTATGATTTGTTATGTTAAAGAAGACTGGTGTTCATATGTATATTTTTTCCATAGAGCAGCTTGTTATGTTTTAAACAACATCGTACTGCATATCAATTTTTCTTTGGTGTTCCCGTTAAAACTATACTGACATTCCACACTCTGGCAAAATCACCAATCCTAAATGGGCACGGTCTCGAACATTGCCAGATTAAATACTTTTCACAGTAGTTTTGTGTTCCGTATCTGGGACGCGCAAACATCCTCGGGTACGCACCTCTTCGTTGGCGCAGATCAGTCGAGGCCCACGTCATCCTCGCGAGGGGCGGCCCCTGCACCACCGGTGGGCGGCGGGGGCGGGAAGGCACCCGGGAAGCCCCCAGGCATGCCCGGGAACCCGCCACCCATGCCGGGGAACCCTCCGGCCGGCATCGACCCGCCAAACTTCGACATCAGCTTGTTGATCACAGCCTTGATCTTCGGGTTGCTCTGATACTTGGCCAGGTTGCCAGGGTTAGTGAGCACATCTTGGAAGGCTGCCGACACTTCTGGATCCTGGCATAAAAAAAAAAGTTTTTGTCACATTTGTTCAATGATAACATAGTATCAAATAACAGTGTAATATACAGTATAGTAAAGTGGAAGAGAGTATGTTCCAGTTAAACTAAACTGAACACTTAAATAATCATTAAGTGTTTCATTTCAGTCAAGAAGGCATTAAGGTACAAAACTAGTACGCTGTCAGTTGGAACAGGCATAAAATGACCAATGTTTGATTTGCTATTCGTACAGCTGATGCCATGACTGACACCCAGAAGTCAATAACCAAATGTTAAGCAAGATAAGCTAAAATGCACCTCGGTTAAAGACAGCAGCAGACAAATCTTTCCCAATATAGGGTACTACGTAGATAAACAGATGGACACTAACCTCCTACAATCCTATTTTTTAAGGAGCAGCAAAGGTTGATTCACTTATATGCTGTCGACCCAAATTAAAATGAAACACTCTAAAATGTTTTCTAGTAGTCTTGGAACATGTAAAAATTCAATCACATATGCAATAATAATTTTAAAGGTGGCAGGAGAATATGAATGCAAAAGTTACTAATAAACTAATAATTATAAGATATATGATTTTAGCAGGCTAAAAATGCATGTAAGTACATATGTGGACTCGTGATGACAGTGGTTAACTTTCCATGCTGAAGCCAGCAGATTAGGGGAATCTGCAACCAATGACGGGAAGATGAAGTTAACGGCAGCACTACTTTTGATCTGAACCATCCTGGAGAGACAGTATGAATGAATGAATTTGAGCGTAATGTCCTGCCAGCATAAAGGTCGTTGAAGACAAGGCATAAAGATTATAACACTGATTGAATGAATGGGTGGGAAAAACAGACGCACCCCAAGAAAACCCACTGGATCATTGCAACACCTGCCATGTTTTCCACTTGGGAAAATAAGAGTTTGGCCCCACTGGGGGGGTCAAACCCAGATTGTCTTGGTGGGAGGAGAGTTATACGACCGCTCAACCGCCCTGGAAAGTTTTGAGGATTGAGGATCGACCGCAGGGAAGTTTTGAGGATCGAGGATCTCAGTGCCTTGCGGGAGGGCACTAAAAGAGTGCATCACAGTAAAAAACCGGGCACACTGTGCCGGAGTACATGATGACGTTGGCCTATACACTTAAATTGAAGGTGTATTTTTCATCCAAAATTTCATCAACAATACAAGGTATGCATGCATCACTAGTCGGGGAAAATGGGGAAAGAAATGGCTATGGCCTACGGAAAACAATATCCGGATGAATAGCCTGGGACTCTAGACCATTCCTCTGGAATGCAGGCTAACTTTTTACCCCTCTCTGCTCGGAGGATTTGTTGGATACAAACCACTAAGTTCATGAACAAAATGAAATATTTTGGCTTTGCTTCACCATCCTTGTTTAGTTATTATTTTTTCATTGCATTATTTTTGTTCCCTACTTGATTCTCTATTGTATAAGCACTGCACATTATTTATCACTGACTCAAATTCATAAAAATGTCAGTCATTAATTCATATCTAAAACTTTTTTTGTACATCGCCACTCAAGCAAATTTTATTCTTTGGTTTATACATATGGGTTTAGTATAAGAATAGCTTCAATAATCTTTTAGACACATTTAGTAAAAAAAATATAAATAAATATCTATAAACAGAAGAAAACAAACACAAATGAGGCTGAAACTTTAAGTGATACTATCATAATTTTGCTGCTACAATTTCAGCTATTGATTATTATTTATTTTAAATAATGAAATTAAACAGCTATGATTAAAACTGGTAAAATGGTCATCAATAAAAAAGTATTTATTTAATGATTTTTTTATAAACTTAAAGACAAATTATATTTCCATCTTTGCATGAATGAATTATGAAATCATGTGATACACAGTTCAGAATTAACCATTCCAATGTTTCTTTTGTCGTAAAAATTGTAGTTTAATGAAATAATTCATAAACAAAAAATAAACCTTTAGTTTTCCCAAAACCATAATAAAAAAAATTGGTTTCTATAATTTTGGGGAATACAAATTTCTTTTATGGAATATTTACTGAAATTTAAGTGTTTTAATGTGATAGATACATTTGAATGTTTAACTGGGGGAAAAAAAAATTTGGACTCTAACTTATGATTGAAATGTAAATATGTCTTTAAGTATAAAAAAAAACCCTCCTCTTTTACAAAAAAAAAATCAAGAATAGATCTATTATGAATTACATAATTCAAAATCATTATCAAAAACATGAAATTATATTTTAGCAAAAACATGCAATCATTGAAGCAAATTAAGCAAATTAATTTAGGATACCACCCCTTCAAGAGACACGAGTGGTGACTGACCATGAACGCCTGCATTATCTCCGGGTCATTCATCATCTTCTTGTAGAAGTCACCCGTGTCCCCGGTTGCCCCCCCGGACGGCTGATCCTGGCTCTGGCTTGCCGCGCGGGCGTGCTCCTCCTTGGCACGGCGCGCCCGCTCCAGCTTCTCCCGCAACTCCCTCTCCGCATGCTTGCGCTCGTACTTGCGCCGGTGCTCTTCCAACTTGCGGGCCTGTAAAACACACACACACGCCGTCCCAAACATCATTCCTTGAACACTCGCACAAATTAAGAGACTGCAGAAACTAGCGACGGACATTCCGAAAGTAAGCTTCGTAATTTTTTTTTTGAAAGAGCCAGACGGTAAACCAGGTTCAAACAAATGATCACCATACGAATCCACACCCATCGCTGGATCAACGACGGAAGTAGTGTCGGCGGCGGAGGAACGAAGCACGCGCAGGGCAACAAAGAAGAGAGAGCAGCAGCAGACGGGCATGCCCGAGGTTATTCGAATACAAATCCACGATGGCAGACAGACGCGTACCGACAAAAGAGGTCGCCAACGGAAGCGTGTGCTGTTATCCGGTATGAATGGGCACGTGGGACTAGTGTGTCGGTCATCCATGAACGTCTACGGAACATGTACGGTAGAGGGGTTGTGTCTCGTCAAATGGTTGGTTGCTGTGTTGCATGTTCAGTGAAGGGAGGCAGAGTGTGGAGGATGAAGGTTGAAGTGGGCATCCCTCCACGTCCATGAATGGAAACAACATTGCTCGAGTACAGGACATGGTGTTAGCAACAAGCACGTAACATGTCGTACATGGCTTCCACACAGGAATGGATGTTCTCAGACCTATCACATACTCCATGCCTGATATGAATTTTGAAGGAGAATATGTATTATAATCATTGGTAAGGTATTTTAAAACTTATAACTTTTTACTATGACCATATTAGTTTACCAATTATATTCCAGGGTAGTTTTATTATCATAAAGTTTCATTTGGCACATCAATATATCTGGTATGTCCCCTAGTGTTTACAAAAGTGGCTATTTATGGGTTTATGTTACTACTTGTGGGTCCAACATATTTGTGACACATTAACATTATTGACTTCAGTTCCATTTTCGTACGAAATTACTCGTATCTAATGTTGTATACAGAGAGCTAAGAAGTTTACACATAAAAAAAAGTATACAAGTTACTTACCACTTAAAATTTAAAATTTCTAAAATAATTTTTAAGGTTATATATATATATGTTAAATACATTACAAAAAGGTTTACCATATATGAGCTACATTATCTATCGTGAATGTATTTCTCAGTTTCTGTAATAAATAACACTCCACAATTTTGTACATGGACGAAAAAATCGCTAATAATCATGTAAAATCTGTAAAACTTGGCAGCACTGTATCATGAGTATATATTAACAGGTACAATTTTGTAGTCTACATCCTCTATTTTGTTAATAAAATGCCTAAACGAGAGTACATTTAGTTAATTTTTCATCAACGTCACGGCATATTGAATAACGTTTGCTATGCTTGTTTGTGCCCTTATGTAATGATTCAACACAACCTAAATATTAGTTCATTTCACACACTTCTTTAAAAGAATGTTCAATTTACAATGCTTTACTAAATTTTTACATTGCTATGTAATAAAAGTAAGAGCTTACCAACAGCTTTAGGCAAATTAACAACCAACACTTAGGGAGTGGGGGAAAAAAAAAATTTCAGAGCATCTGTTAACAATTACTCTTTACAGCCCCTTCATTTCCTAACAATTCATTGCGAGCTGAATCTCAAATTTTCACCTAGCAGTTTATACATCTCAGAAAAAAAAAGAAAAAAAAAAAAAGCTATTTAGAATTTATAGAACTATAATCAATAGTTTATAACATTTTATTCTAATGGTCTGTCTCTATGTTCCCACATCATACAAAAACTACTGAATGGATTTTGATCAACATTGTTGGTGTATTCTTTGACGAACTTTAAAGCTAGGGTATACATAATTACAAATTCCACCTATGAAAGTGTGAAAAGGAGATAGATAGTATTGAAAAAAAAAAAAAAGTATGAATAATCAACAAGAAAAAGATTGCCTGTATGCTCACCTCAACACCCTTCATCATCTCTAATGATGTAATGTTGATAAGACGTTAAGCCCTAATTATTCATCTATTACGTCTTTTAAAATTACACTCTTATAAGATTTTGTATTAATCTAACTGTAAAAAGATTGACACTTTACTGCATCTATTACATGTTACAACTTGCTCACATGTATTTCTTGCAATGATGCAACATTAGCACTTACACAGAATTTTCACAAGGAGAGCTGTGGTTTGAAAGCGAGTATTAATAAATTAAAAATTACTTGTTTACAAGAGCCGTACTATTATTTTTTGTACAACATTGGCTTTTGGCATTTGTAGAATTTTATCATTACTACTAAAATGAAATTTTTTTTACATAATTAGGTCCAATAAGGTGATCAACTATTTAAGAGCGGCAAACTGAATGCAATAATGAATTCACCTTTCTTTTCTGCTACCCCTCAAAATTCAGTGTTTGGAACATTGTAGCAAAATCACCATTATTATTTGTTATTTGTAAAATCTGAAAGCTGTCAGTATAAACTGCCCACTGATGACTAGCGTAACTCAGCCAAACCTTGTACGACATAAATTCAAGAATTTAGACAGTAAAATCTCACCCAGAATCAAAATCAATGATGCCAACCCATACAGACAAGCAAAATAGGGTAATTTTAAGGGCGTTGCATGTCTGGGTTCACCAAACGGCATGCAGAGTTCCAGGTGTTAACGAACCAATGTGTTTTCACTGACTTTTTAGATAAGAAAAATTCTTTACCCAGTATTGTAAGTGGTATATCTTTAATATTTCAACATAAAATTACAGGACGACAGCTTAAAAAGTCCCATAGAGGCGAGTTACCGACGCAATGACTGCACACCAGTTTGCTACCCGATGTGTAGAGGCGAAGAGACATTCGATGCATGACCCATGTTGTCCTTCGTGTCCCGCGCTTTTGAAGCTCATGCATTCGAAAGAAGGAATAATATTCTACTTACAATACTGTGTACCAAAATTATTATTACATATATATAAAAAACACCCTTCACTGTCCAAACAAATACCGGTAAAATATAAAACTTAACTTGTACAGGCAAATACCTTTAAGATATTTATTAAAAAAAATAATTAAAAACCTGGTATAGTAATAATATAGATAATTATAAAACATAATATAAATTCTGTATATTACATTATTATCATATATTATAAATTAAGTTATTAAATAATACTGATAATACAGTTAAATATAATATAATTATTATAAAATATAAAAAAAACTGGATATGTATTATGAATTAAATTTTTAATATAAAATAAATCTTACCCTAACTTTTTCATGGATGGGTAAAAAATTTAAAAAAAAAAAAAGAGGGTACAGTTATGGTTTCTATAATGTCGAACTGTAGTATCTGATTACAATCTAATGTCTAACCTCTGATAAACACTTATTATTAACACTGGAACACAGCGCTGCCACCCGCGACAGGGGGGAGTGGGGTAATGACCCGGCCGGTGATCTAGGTTAGGGCCGCCGGCGCGGTCACAAGGGGGGGGGGGGGGGGAATATTCCTCGGGCCAGTTGAGCCCAGGCAAGGGGGAGGGGGGGAGTTTCACAAGGCGGTGAAGAAGGGGTGGAGCAACAGGGGGTGTCTATCAGGGAGGCGAGGACCGGCCGTATCGGCTGGCGGCGGCCATATAAGGGGGGGAGAGGCCGCGGACGAGGCCGCTAAATATAAAAAGAAGGTGGTGAGGGGGTAGTAGGGGCCGGGCTTGCGCGCGCGCGAGGCGACCTGCCAACTTGCGGCCGGCCGCCCCGTGGACACCCCTCGCCCAGGGGTGAGCGGTGAGGAGGTGGTATTGGTCAGCCTTGACGAGGCCAGTGTTGCCAAGTTCTGAAGCGAAAAAAAAAAAAAAAAAAACCCCTCCATATATTTTGTTTGAACTCAACAACGATGGAAATTCGGTCGCTTACCGAAACTTGCTTGACGCCTCTACGGATAAAATCGACTATACGGTTAAAAAAATATCGAGAGGGTGAGAAAGTGGTGAGGGGGGGGGGGAGGGAAATAAAACCACTTTCCCAGCTGTTTGCTTTCAAATCCGTTCGATTTGTTGGCGGGAATGATATATCTTTCAGGATTTCACAGGGAGGGGAAAAAAAAAAGGGGGGGGGGGTTATATTTATCTACAAACACCCCCCCCCCCCAAATCTCTACCATTGCTTACGCCCTTGGCTATGGTCTTAAGCATAGAACGGGCGGGAAAGACAGGATTCGAAGCAAGGTCCTCTAATTGCGAGACCAGTATTACCACTGCGCTACCTCCACGCCACGAAAATAATATATAAAATTGATATATTAATCAAATTAACACATATATATATATTTTATATATACATAGTAAGGAACTTAAATTTAAAAAAATCAGTTCACCCATGATATCTATTAACAAATAACTAGTGTGTGTGTGTCCTCGTGCAAATAATCGCACCGATATTTTTGTCTTTAATCATCACATCATGCAATTAAAAGGTTCCCGTCTATTGTGAAATAGTCATTGATTGCGATAGAATACATACATAAATTATTTTTTATGCACGCGGTTCATAGTAAGTAATAATGGTAGAAGTGAGTGTTGGTATAAATGGAAGCTCACCTTACATTGGTTGCACTTGTCTGTGAAAAAAAAAAAAAAAAAAAATGGTGTTACTGTTAAACCTCCGGCTCCCGTCGCCGTAGTGAGATAAAATATAAACCAGTTTTTAATTCCAATCATAAGCTTTTAAACACAAAAAGGTTTCATCAAAATAGGTTCAGTAGTTTTTGTACTATACCCGAACAAACAATTAAATAGTCAATAATATTATAAATACTATATATATATATATATATATATATATATATATATATATATATATATATATATAGTGAGATTATATTTAAATGGATTAGCTGCGGTGTTTTTGCTTTAAAAAAAAGGGAATTAATATATAGCAATTCTTATTGTATTAATATGTGTGATGATATCTGCCACGTGCTAAACGAACAATGTTCGGAGCCGCCGAGCTGGCAACACCGCGACGGGTCCAGACGCGCCTATAAAAAGAGGCGGCGGAGGCTGGCGCAAGTTCCGTTTCGGCCGAGCCGGCCTCGAATTGAATTAGATTACACGATTTCTGCGGCCCGCGGAGATATATTCCCTCGACGGAGAGACACTCAATTCGGCGCTAATAATATGCGCCGTTGAAGTGTATGTATGTGTGTGGTGGTGAACTAGGATTTTCAGTTCAAGGACGCTTGGCCAATCCTCTGGGAAAAAAGAAAAAAGACCCTGTCACATTGTCAAGCTTTCGATTCCAACACCCTTGTTTTCAGAGAGAAATAAAATTGACAGTTGCCTGTCGGTATTTCAAAATTACGAAATAAAGACACTGAGTTATTATGTTTATTATTGTTATGGTACCATGGATCCTCTGTTCTCAATGAAAGTGGTTGGAATCTGAAAAAATGCCCTTCCCCCTCCACCAACTCAGTTGGATTACGCCCTCGCTTCCAATGACGTTGCTCCAACAATGTTTGGAAGGTTATGACATGACGACAACGGAAACATCACTAACGCAACCATGTTTATTAGTGAAGTCAAGATGACTCGGAGATTTCATCAAGTATTTTGTATAGTGCTTTAAAGAACCTGTACCCGGATGATTCATGCAAAAAAAAAAAAAAAAAAAACACGCGTTTTAGCAGTTTTTATACTTTCCTTATTAACACGTTTTAAATAAGAAATACGGAAACCCAACTCATCTGCTCTCACCGTATTTTTATGTTTCCCAAACCGACCCCAATCGGATAAGTTTTAAGCAGTTTTCATATCACGCATGTAATTCTGCTGAAGCTCTGCTCACCGTGTGTGCGCGCGCGGGTAGGCGGGGCTTATGACTCGGGGTGCCTCGCGGCGAACGTCAAAGCAACCGATAGCATGTCACCACCTCCCCCCCCCCCTCCCACCCCACCCCTTCCAAGGTTGCGCACGAGACTCCAAATATATTCGCCGCGGGACTATTTCCGACGCCATCGTTCCAGACCACTGTGACGAGTTCACGCGACCGTCAACCAAACATTCGCGCCGACAACTGCTCAATCGGCACAGCTCACACCTAACTGATAATATATTACAAGAATTTAATCTAATTTAATTTTATCGCCTTCTTCATTAGACTACAAATGTTTGCGCGTCTCATCCTTAGATTGCAGCGTGCTTTTAAATGGGCATTTACTTTCTCTTTCAAATGCACAGTTTACGCTATTGGCGCCCTTGTTTCGGTGTGTTCAGTCGTGGATTGTTAATTCGTAATTATGTTACTTTATCTACTGTAGCTGCTAAAAAAAAAAAAAAAAAAAAAAAAAAAAAAAAAAAAAAAAAAACTACGTATAACAAACGTATATCGCTGCAAAAAATAATTTACAGAAAAAAAGAAAATATCATCTACTTCAACTAAGATGCAGGGATAAAAACCCCCATCGAGTTTGCCGTCATCAACAGCGAGGTCATCACAGCCGGGAACCTATTATAGAACACAAATCAGAGACAATTGGAACCTATTATCCAACAAAAATCAGAGAAAATGTGAACCTATTATACAACACATATCAAAAACAATGGGAACCGATAATACAACACACATCACGAGATAATTGCAACATATTATAAAACAAATCACAGAAAATGGGAGCCTATTATACAACAAAAATCAGAGACAATGAGAACCGAATATACAGCATTCATCGTAAGACAATTGGAACCTATACAGATCAGAGGCAATGTGGACGAAATCAACCACAGGTTATCGCGAGAAACCATTCCTAGCATTGGCCTGGAGTTAAAAGTATGACAGGAAATCGCAGTAGTCATAGCTGGAGATGGATTCGAACACGGGTACTCCGGCGTCTTGTCACTCCATCAACTCACATCGTCCAAGATTAACATCCAAACTGAAAGAGTTTCAAACACCAAGGAGTCTACGAGGAGGGGAGGGGGGGTGTGGAAATTAATTATAGTTTCACGTAATTCTGTATCTCAGAGCCAAACGTACCTAGGTTCGAAATGGGTGATGTAAATTTTTTTTTAGCACTCAACCCACTCAAAAATTTTGCGAGGATGATTATAAGAGCCTAAATCCAAAGCTTTATCAGAGTCAGACAAATTGGTAAAACAAACTCACTTCAATTTAGTTCATGGAATAATTGATGTGGACCGATAGCTTAAGGAGTCGGCCTAGTCAGGGGTGTATCTGTGTTAGTGAGGCTGATGCTTCTAGCCTCAGTGGCAAGGCTGTGTACTGGTGTGCAGTCTTCTCATCGTGCATTGGGCAACTATGATATCCGAGTCGCAACCAATAACATTGTATGGCGGAGAAATGAAGATAAAGGTGTAATGCAAGTCCCTTGAGTGCTATCAAGAATATGTACCGGGGTGTTTCGTGCATACAATGTTTTCCAAAAAAACACGCTTTTTTTTATTTGGCCATTTTAACTCTTATAAAAATAAAAGTTAAAAACGAAATACTGACACGCAAACGCTAATCCGCCCTCAGCGTATTCTTAAATGCCACTGTGACATCTTGAGCAGTTTTCAAATCACGCGTGTATGTGTCCTCTCCCCCTGAAGCCACACAAGGTCTCCTGGAAATCTGTCACAAAAGCGCGCTCGTTCGTGGGACGGGCTGTAACCCTCGTGCCTTGCCGTTGCGTCGGATGGCGTAACTGCACGACCGCTTCCGCGCCAATCAATCCCTCGGGACTATTTTTACAATGGCCCAAGGCCACCAAGGATGACCAAACGCGAGGGGAGAGAGAGAATACGGGGAGGAGAGAGAGGGGCAGGCAAATCGCAGTGTTCCCACTGTCAACGCGCCGACTCTGCACGTGGACACTAACTCGGGTGCAGGGGTAGCTACAGGGCAACCCCGCGCCGATGTTTTTCATTTTTATTTTACTTGTTTGTATAGTGTTCTTTTAAAATATGGATATCAATTGGGGACGGGGGAAGTTAAAATTTTATTAGCATGCAAATTAAAATGCTGGTCAGTACAAATTTCAATTCATGATTTCGTGTTAGAAGAAAAAAATTTCAAAAATTTTATTGCCACGTACAATCATGCGATTCCACAGGAATTTATAAAACCGCCCCAAAGATAATTTATCAGGAAATAATATCAACATTTTTCCAGATTAATTTTCAGAGCAATTGTAGGAATTTAAGTTCCACGTTGGCTTAAAATTTTGTTTGAAAAGAGTTAATTTTTCAAATTCAGAAGGGGGGGGGGGGGACGGGACGGGACGGCCTTCATAAAAGTAAAAAGCCCAGGGCCCCGCAAAGTCTTAGGTGTACATGCCATATCACCGAAGACACTTCGATGAAAAGCGAGACTGATTGAGAAGGGTTTTATTACTTAGCACTTCCGACTCCTAATTAAGTTCCAAACAAATCAGATCACTCGGACGACGGCATCCAATCATATGTATCGTTAAAATTTTCGCATCCCTTAACTTCCTAGACGTAGACAGAGTTAAGAAAAACAGAGATCTTAGAGAATAAGAATTTTTTTTTGAAATGTTCACGGCGGCGTCGAACGATGCGAATATAGCAATAGACGCCTGTCGCGATCTTTCGATGCAAGACGTATTCATTTTCTCCGTTGTCCACTAATCGAACCCAGAACTTCAAGCGACAGTGAAACACTTGTAATGAAGACTGCCGAGGCTATGGCAATATGGGGGGTGGGCGGGTGGTGGTGTTTACCAAAAGGAAAATAAAGGCGCGAACACTGCAGGGCTATATCGTTCTTCTGTACTGCTGCACTGCTGCATACGTGTGACTTCCTGTATCCGAGTAACTAGAGAAAGAAAGAAAAATCAACTATATGACATTGCTATGTTCCTTAAAATATTTAAATTGCAGACGTGGTCTAATTTCCAAGTATTGGGACGGTTAAAAATCGCACCCACTCTTCCCGCGACAACACGTACGAATTACGAATTCCTTCGACTTCCAGACCCCCTAGTGTGAACACCAAAGTTCACGAGCGCCCGGGCTGTAACCCCCCCCCCCCCCCCCCCCCCGTGGTTCGAAGCCACTTTGGTTTCAACAGTATTCACCCCATTAACCATTTTCTATCGTTTGATAATCAATATTTGGCTTGGTCAATGCATGTAACAAAAAAAAAATGCAATTGAATGCGTGAATAGTTTTCGAAATCTCTTTAAATGCGTAATATCTACCTTACCGATGGAAAATATTCAATATTAAACGATATACGCCAACATAACCCTACCTCTAAACTGTTTCGAAAGGCTCGACTAGTTTCGCTTGCCGAATGTAACAGCGATATCAGGCTCGCGCGGTCCAAGCAGCGACGGATGCTGTTTAGGAGTGCAACGCCAGCGTCTGGGCCTACTGACTACACAATTCACGAGATCTACTTCGGACTCGGCTTCCTACCACACGGTTCTTGCTAGGGAGGAATCGGAGCGGAAGTAGGAGGGGAAGACCACTTCACTGCCCATAGGCACCGAATGGCAAATCGCAGCTTGAACCACCCGGACCGACGAAGACGTGGACGGCGAAGAAAGATTTTCCACAGAAAAAAAAGTACCAACGTAAACACGAGTCCTCGGCGGCCCTGCTCGTGGCGGCCCACGCCAAGTCCACGGGCATCACGTCCTGGTGACTCCATGTCGCCATCGAGTGTTCTGGAAGCGTTCCGAGGTCCTCGAGGGCTACGCTGACTGGAGGATCTTATACTGACGTCGACGTGGTGAGACGCAGGCTATAGGAGACACCGGGAAAAGACGTACCTGGCGGCCGGTCGGTCATCGAGGTCCCTCCAGGGAGTGTCGGAGGACGCCGACTGACTGCGGCGGCGTCGCGTCGCGTCGCGGCGCCGGCGGGGCAACGGGGCGCGCGGGAGAGGGGAAGCGCGGACGAGTGGAGGGGAGGGTCGAGGGGGGCGGGCGAAGTTCCCCCGGGGGTCCGGCAGTCCCATGCTGGCCGGGGCAGCGGTCGCGCGGGGTGGTCGCTCGACAAGGGCCGCCGTCGGACGGGAGTGGTGACGACGACGACGAGCGAGCAAGAGGACATGGCACGGGGCGCTCCGGCGCTGCTGTGGCTGGTCGCGGCCTTCGCCGTCGCCGCGACCAAGGTGAGGGAGGGGCCCGACCCCGGGAGGAGGGGAGGACGTCATCGCCAACAGGTGGGGCGGCGGTGACGTCAGCGCGGGTGTTAAACCCGGCCACCGAGGCCCTCGATGGCGTTGGCCGAAGCTTATTGGCCACCCGTCGGCGAGCAATGCCCTGTGATGGTTACCTCGGCGAGTTTCTCTTACACCGGGGGTGCAAATATGGCTTTTAAAAAATTCACTAGACTATAATTAAATGAAAGTACAATTTTGTGTTTAAAGTTCTTCCTGCAACTGTCCCAACACAACCATGGCAAGCGAGTAGCGTATAACGTCGTCTTTTTCAAAGTTGCTCTGAGGAGCTCTAACTAGTTAGTCCGATAACGTTTATCAAGCAATTGACGTGTGAATTTGCAGGATAATCGGCAATACTCCGGCACAAAATGCAAACTACGTTAATGTGCACACCATCGAGATGTTTTCCACATTTACGAGTGAAACAACCCTTGAAAGTTAAATTATTATTATTATTTTTAACAGTATCTGGACATTGTAGTGCCACAAAGATATCGAGAGTGGTGCAATATGGTACAACCATAGGAGTAACAGGAAAGGTAAGGGAAGCGAAATGGTTTGTTTCCGAAGGCAACCCAAGTTCGATCTGTAAATTTCAAACATACAAACCTAGTGTCCACACAAGTAAAAATACGTTACCACGAAAAACTACCTCACCACCAGCAGTTACGAACTCCACGCATAAATAATCGGCACACGAGGTCAATTACATACGCCGGTTGCGTTTCGAGAATACATGCGTAAGTCTCATTGACTCCAGCTTCATGGATGGTCAGTAGCGAACTCAGCCTCGAATATGGGGCGAGGTATACCAGAAGGCTTTTGGGTGGTATGGAATACCGTCCAGTTAAATAGGGAGTCGGAAATTCCGAAAATTAAATATCCTCTTGAAACGCTATTGAAACTCATTTCTGACGGTCTAATGTCACTAGAAAAATATTGTCTTTATCTGATTTTTAAAAGTAATGTATTAAAAAAAACCAGTAAAATAGCATTAAAAAACGTTAAATTATTTCTGTAACTCCGAGACATAATTCACTATGTGACATAGATCATATATTTCATGAGATAGGTTTAAAGAATTTTAAATAGTATCTCAACTACTCAACTATGTTATACCCAAAATATGAGAAATTTGGTCATATAGTAGATCTTAGTGTTGTATGCCACTACAAAGTTTATGGGTAAAAGTGCATTTCGACCGAAAGTAACTGTGTCTTATGCCTCCTCCATATGGTAGATATATTTTTTTGGAAAAAAAAAAAAAACAACTTTAGTGGTTAGGGGCATTCTGGATAGATAAAATATGTTATCCCTCTTTTTTGTAGTTCTAGTTGATATTGGGGGGGGGGGGGGGGGGGGGGAATTCGCCTACATCACTCTTCCCCTAGAAACGCCTCTGTGGTTGGTTTATCCTCAAGTCGAACGTATATATGAAGACTTGAAGTGTAAAGAATTTTTTCTCTAATACTTCAGTAATTTTCTAACGATTTCAAATATGTTTATAATATCCTTAAGATTTATTTAATGTTTACAAAGTGTTATGATGATTTAAAATGTTTAGTTAAAAGTTTCAAGAACCATAAAAGAACCATTTATATTTGAATCCTAGCATGATTTGAGATAATAAAATCACGTATAGAGCATCTCTCTCTTTGTTTGCAGTACAGAGTAAATGGTGCACACTGTTGTCAAACCAATACTAATCGGCAACATTGATTACTTGTGTTCCAGTAATTAAACATATGGCTTATTTACACTAACATTTTTAATTCGAACGCCATCGTAAATTATACAAAAAATTTTTTAATTTAAATATTTTTCAATTTAAGACTATAAAAGTGACTTTCGTCCATATTATTATGGTTGTTAGTCATATTGAAAACACTGATTCAATAACAAACGCCAATTATTTCACATGAGAAACTATTTGTAGCGACTGTCATTATTAATTTCATGCATTTCATTCAATCATGTGCTATGCTAGAACAAAACCAAAAGTTTAACATTAAATTGTAAAATAAACGTCGACAACCTACATTTTGAGATCAAGATGATACCTTTTGGCTTTGTTTATTTAAAAGTTATGTATATTTTTCGACGAAATACAACATAAAGATTCATCATTTCCCAAACACTTATTTAAAATTACCTTATAGATCATACGATATTTCAGATTATTTTTCAAAAACATTTCATTAACATTTTTTTTGGATCATTACAAAGGTGTGTCTAAAACGTTTGTGCTCTTTGGCCTATATCTGGCAACAGTGGAAACAAAGATAACGCTAGTGGCAGAAATCGCGTATTGGAAAGAGCGCGAATGTAAACTACAAACAAAGGATGAGGCACGCTTCAGTACACGGTTTTGAATTTACTGTTTTTATGTAGCTTTTGTCGTACAACTCTTACTACCCCCCCTTCCCCTACACAAAATCATGGAAACTTGAGTTTTTTCGCGGATATAGGAATATTAAATATTTAGGCTTCAGAGAAGTTACTTTTTTTATGAATTGGCAGTGCTCACTACGTCGATATAATATGCCTAACTGTTAAGTTCGGGATGGAGATCCATCAAGATAGGGACTACATTAGAATACCCCCCCCCCCCCCCCCCCCCAAAACCAGATATTACTACGAACATACTGCGAATGTTCACTCAACACTGCACAACCAGATAGATATAAGACTAGCAGAGCACCTTACAATGGTACCAGATAAACGCGATAAATACACGCAAATGGTTTTCAACTAGTTCCTTGAGGCGAAATCACACGGCAGTTTCCGCACCCCGCCGCTATAATTCGCTGTGGGAGCAAACTCAGTTGACTAACGAATCATTCAAATTGAAGACAGAAATTTCAAACTATAATGAAACGGCTACAATAGAAGCGAAAAAGACTCGAAAAAAAAAAATACAAAACCTCAGCTTTGGAGCTGATTTTCGACAGGGTATTTTATTAAAATACTCACTGCCCATCTTGTTGAAATTCAGTAAACAGTTAGTACTATAAAGTTTCCCTTTGGCTTTGTGAACTTTGGTTCGCGCCATCAGCCACAGATGCAGCACCGCGGTTACATATTTCCGTTACACGCTGCTTCCGTTCCAGTCACGAAATTACTCCCTACCAAATGCCTTAGACCGAAAGCTAAGATGTGACACATAAATAAACTTATAGTTTGAAAAAAAAAAAAAGAAAAAAAAAAAAGGAAACAAACTTTTATTTTGAATGAACTGAAAATATAAAATAAATAAAGTTTTTTGTCCAACAGCCAAACAATGCACCACAATCCTGTATAACTAAAAACGTGGGGTGCTTGATATCATTTGGTCTTAAAATTTCTATCACTAATTTTAGGATATAGTCATTACGAAAATGAAAGAGAGCACCCCACGTTTTTAGTTATACAGAGTTGTGGCGCATTATTTGGCTGTTTAACAAAAAAATTAAAAAATACAATTTTATTTTTCAATTTTTAGTTCATTCAACAATAAAAGTATTAACTTTTCTTGTTATCTTAGAGCAATCAAGTTCTTCTACTTGGAGACCATACAGTGACTTTACGCGACTGCTACATAAGCCTGTACGGCAGCAAAGAGACGGGATCCAAAATAAACTGCATAATAAACAGCATAGCCTTGCATTTAATGCACGGTAGATGCCCAACTCAGTATTAATGGCAACATTCGCCTTTCAGCAGTACCATTGCTGCATTTCGCTGGAAACTGAATAGCTATTGGTTTAATTATATGAACATTATTTGTGTCGAAATCTACACGGACTGATGGAATGTCCGTATCATACACTTGATCATGCCGGAGGAGTGGCCAGATAATTTCAGATATAGTACCCCATATTGCCATTAACGAACCCCGGTCACGTTTTTCACCATAACCCGACTTTCTGGATCGGAAAACACTCCAAATGAAAAAAAAAAAAAACATCGAGTTTAAAAATTTTTGAAATTGGGGGTCTGTAAACACCCCCCCCCCCCCCACCCCACAGGGTAACAGTCGACCCCGGGAAAAT
Organism: Bacillus rossius redtenbacheri; assembly: GCF_032445375.1. Lineage (NCBI taxonomy): Eukaryota > Metazoa > Arthropoda > Insecta > Phasmatodea > Bacillidae > Bacillus > Bacillus rossius. Next base: position 41,144,382 of record NC_086338.1, read on the forward strand.
CCCCACCACGCCCCGACCTCTGGATACACTAAAGTCTGGTTATTAGGGTTATTAGGTTATTACCCACTAAGGCTCGAAATTAGGTTTTTTTTTTACCCTCTCAACATTCCCCAGACCCCCATTAACACTAAGGTCTTAAGTTATCAAATATTGTATTGTCAGAGGTTCTTTATACGTACTATGCAAAATTTCAACAACATTGGGACGTCGAAAAGTGGGTGACAATTGAATGGAAAGATTTTATTACATAGTCCGTTCAGTCATACATGTGAAGCTAATAAAGGTGTGGCAAAAAAAAAACTGAAAAAAAAAAAAAAAAAAAACTGCAGGGTCGCGCATCAATCGTGATTTGGGTGGGCTCAGACGACCTGCCTGGAATGTCCGGCCACAGTCCCACTGGGTCGCAGCAGTCGTCAAAACCCCTCGACAATGCCTATCCCCTGTGGTAGTAGCAGCAGCGTGACGTCACCCAATGCCTGATCCCCTTTACCACACGCATAGGTGGCCGTCGAAGGTATCAGGGCTAGGGAAGGTTAGGGTTGGTGGATTGGGGGTTGGAGGTTGGAGGTTGGAGGTTGGAGGTTGGGGGTGGTGGTTGGTGGTTGGGGGTTGGGGGTTGGGGGTTGGGGGTTGGGGGTTGGGGGTTGGGGGGTTGGGGGTTGGGGGTTGGGGGGGGGGGGGGGGGGGGGTAAGTGGCTGACCGTCATCCTACGCCTCTGCGGAGGCGCAGCTTATGGTACAAGTACAGAATGTCCCAATATTCACGCAACAAGTAATTTTGATGGAAAACACATTTTTTTTAAAAACTAAAATGTATAAATATTGCTCAACAATGAAAACGCGTTGTTTTTTTAGAGTACCGCTCCATTTTCTTTTTACTAACCTTTGAACTGTCAGATTATCAGCTATTTCTCTCTACACCCCCCCCCCCCCCCCCGCGCAGCAACACTTTGCCTCCCAATTCAAATCTCACGTGAATTCGGGACACACTTTACCTAAGTTTTAACGGTAAACGACTCCAAGAACTACACACAATTATAACAGCCGACAGTCTGCATTCACAATTTAAATAATTTAACAAGCTTTTATCTCTTCAACATTACATGTAAGACCTAGAATAATTTGTATTTTATTTTGGCGCCGATAAAAAAAAACCTTAAGTCTTACAAACACTATCCACAGTTAAAAATTACGCTTTTGTAAACATAAGTTAACACAATCTTACGACTGTAGCCTTTCAATATTCAATACCGATGCGCGCGTATGTACACAAACTAACAAAAAAGAAGAAAAAGGTGGAGGAGGCATTGTAAAAGTTAGTTAAAACTACTACATAACAAGATAAACACACAATTCCACCGGTATTGCACCGAACCAGATGAAACTATTAAAAAAAAAAAAAAAAAAAAAAAAAAAAAAAAAAAAAAAAAAAAAAAGCAGACGCATTAAATAATATGACTTAAAGTTTACGGTCCTCGGACTAAATCTTGAGAAGAAGTGGGGCTGTACCTACAACCATTAGGCTGATGGCCATATTGGTCGATCCACAAGCAATTTAACTCGAAGACGGAATATATACACATTCATGCATTAAGCCCTCTAAATTGTAAGTTTTTTTGAAACTATGTACATTTTTTTTAAAAATTATTTATTCACATAATGTGACCACAGTTTAATATTTCAAAGGGGAGAGCGATATTTAATTAGTTGTATTTACTACAGCTCGTCAACCACAGCTGTTCCTTGAAGATGCCATTATTCTGAAATGCGTTAAAAAAATTCTCTGATAAGTGAAGTTACGGTGAAACACGCATCACTTCACCCGGATGGAAAACAATCCCAAGTTTGTTACCTGACACACACGTATTTCGAATGTTCCACGCACGGCCACTCACATAAAACAGCCACCACTGGTCCCAAAAATAGGCAACAAGGGCTCACTGGTAAAACGGTCTGACGTAAAGATGTTACACTACAGCTTTGTTGGCGCTTTGGCTGATAGCGCTTGAGAAACGCTGAGTCACCGGAAACTCCAAGACATTTTACATTTGGCCCAGAACTTAGGCTACATTATTTCTGTACCCCGGAGATAACTGACATGCCAATTTATTTATGAAACAGAATTTGCGCAATTAAAACATCAAACTACCATTTCGAAAATAGCATTTTCATCTAGTAAAAATAACCAAAAAATAATGCGATAAAGTTTCATAAAACAATTCCTAATACAAAGAAAGTTGAAATAAATAGAATACTGTGATTAGATGCTACAAATAGTTTAGGTAAAGTCATTGGTGCTTAGTATGATATTATTTACGAGCATCGGTACAACATACAACTGTAATAATAGTCAAACTTATGAGTGGATATGCCCCCCCCCCCCCCGCCAATTACCGAAAACCTTAAAAAAAAAAAAAAAAAGGGCAAGTCTTTTAGTACTTGCTCGATAACGAGCAAATTCATGTGCTCTCATGTTGCAAATACACTTATAATAAGAAACTCTGACACGAAATTTAAAGTAGAATTCTTTTAAATAATGCCGAGCGTGATAATTATAAGCAAAATGCGTTTCTTCAACTACATTTCTGAACGCGAATCACAGTAGTTTCCGCACCCGTGGTTAGAATTTGCTGACGTAACAGCTACGTCGACTATCGAATCATTCCATTTGCAGACAGAAAATTTAAACCATATAATGAAACAAACGGCTCAAATAAAAGCTAAATAGGAAAAAAAAAACCTACTAAACACCGGCTTTTGACCTGACTTCCGACAAGGATTTAATGAAAATACTGCCCATCTTGTTAAAAATGCATTAAACAGTCAATACTACAAAGTTCCCCTTTGGCTTTGCGGACTCCTGTTCGCGCCATCCGCAACAGCAACGTCTTGTTACACATTTCCGTTCCTTGACTTAAGTCGCATTCACGAAATCACTCCCACCAAATGCAAATACGATGTTACACACGAACAAATCTTGTCATTCCCAAGAACAAAAGGAAAGGATTTGAAACCAAACAGCAGGCAAAGAGAGCCTATATCTCCCCCCCCCCCCCCCAAAAAAAAAAAAAAAAATAACAATCCTGCGCACGCTTCTGCCCACAACCCAAGAACTGAAAGCCAACGCACGTTGCAATACGCGTGTGCCGCTTATGCACGGACAGCTCAGACCAGTTATCGCTTACCCAGGAGATGCAAGCCCGCCCGCACACAGCAGAGATGCGCTCTAATTATAAACCCACTCTTGTTTGCATGCTAAAAAAAACAACGGCAGGATCAGCCGCCCAATCACCGACAAACAGCTCGCTGATATTCACTTGCGCTTAGTGACGCAGTCCACAGAGATTTAGGGCCTTCTGCACACCACCCACACACTATAATATTAGCCACCCTTCATCAATACAAAACAGTTTCAAAAACTCCTAATAACAATACAATAATAAACTGAACAAATACTATAACAGTTAACAAAGTATATAGTGGATATATATATAAATCAAACATTGAAAAAAATTATTAGAATATTAAAAACGAAATCCTTAAAATCAAAAAAACATGTAAAATCTGGAAAATCACATTGAATCGAGAGAAAAAAAAACAACAAGAAAATACAGAATTCAAAAGTATATCTTAATATATATACTTCCAGTGTCCTGATGTTTGTTTCCAGTGAACTCTTCACCAAGTCAACCGATTTCGATGAAAATTGGCATTTATGTGTAATTTTTTCCAACTTGAGAGATAGGATAGTTTATATTTCGATTAATGGTCTTAATAATCTCTCAAGTTGGAAAAAATTACACATAAATGCCAATTTTCATCGAAATCGGTTGACTTGGTGAAGAGTTCACTGGAAACAAACATCAGGACACTGGATTTATATATATTAAGATAATAAACTGATTATCAATGTTGATTGGTGTTTAAGCCCGGGAAACAGTGGGCACTTCGTCTCCATGACAACGTTGCGTGCTCGAGAGTCGGGAAACCATCGGTGCTATTCGTTTTTTCTTCGGTACATTACAAAGCATTGTATTAAGTTTTTGTCAAAATTAATTATTTCATTTTATTTCATTTATTATAACTGTAAATAAGAGATTTGGTCTCATCCCCCCCCCCCCCCCCCAATTACTACAACCGTGAGAAGCCGGGTCGGGCAGCTAGTGAATTAATATATTACCTACAAATCAATCGTGTTCATATTCATTAAATAAGTGAGTAACACATAAAAGCAACAATAATACCAACTTAAATGAATAATAAGAGAAAAAAAAAGTCATATACGTAGACCCAAAAGAAAAACTAACACCATTTAACTTAACTGTCTTCAAGTAAAATGTCAATAGTACCTTTGAATATATATACTGTATAGAAGTCGCGAGTGGATAGGATTTACTCTACGTTTTTCAGAAGCGTATGATGAGCAGCTTGGGAACTTCACCGCTGCAGTGCGCTGCCGTAACGCCCTGTATCGTCTTAGTTGTTATTTACACGTTAGAGCGCAGCACTGTCGCCCGCTGTCATTCCCCGCACCCCCCCTTCTATCATTCACTGCAGCTCAAGTTCGTTCAACGGGAGGGGGAAGGGGTGATTGAAGAGTTCGACACTTGTCCGCTAGGGACCACCACAAGTCGATGCCCTAGAGATGGTGGCGATTGCAGCGGTGAATTAACCAACTACCTCAAAACCGTATTAGAAATTTTAACCTGGGCTGGCGACTTCTATACAGTATATATATTCAAAGGTATAGCCGTGCGAAGCCGGGTCGGGCAGCTAGTTAATTATAAAATGTCCATGTTGGTTGCGATGCACCGCGCAGCAAGGATTCAAAAGTCTGTGCGGAATGGTTGCCCCCAGAGAATTCACATTCCACGAGCCGGCAGATGCGCCACAGCCGGAGGGTATTTCCCCCCTCCCCCTCCCCTTCCCTCGAGCAGTGATGGAGACGGAGGGGGAGGGGGCGGTGACGGAAGGGTGCAATGCGTCACACACGCCTGCCGGCAAGCACAAACACACACGTGGCGACTTTTTCGAATCTGGGGCACCGTTTATAGCGATTGACGTCCGAAGCCTGCCCACGTTTACTTTCCCCCCCTCCAATCTTCCTGACACACCGCACCCTGCCCTTCCCACTTCTTCCCCCCCCCCCCCTTCCTCTAGGTAATAAACCTTTGTGGCATCTTTGATCCGAGGAGATAAAAATACGCCATGTCCTCTTAGACTGCACCACCATCATGGTCGCGAGATCCGTTAACACTCCATGAAAGCAATCACGCACACAAATTCTCCAGGTGAGCATTGTACCAAAACTGATAGAAAAATTCAAATGAAAACAATGCGAACAAAATTGGAAAACTTGCAGAAAAAATAAAAATAAAAAGAATATGCAATCCAATGCTGCAAAATATTAACTAGCTACATACCTCTCACAAGAGAATGAGAAAGGTTGTATTCATAATTTATATTCAAAACCAATATTGTGTAACTGTAGCTATAGTGTCTTATTTAAATATATTTTTGAATTTTATTAAAGAAAAAAATTGAATGAAAATTTATCCTGTAAATTTTTTGGATAACTGTTATAAACTTCTGGAACATTTTACGAAATTAATGTACATAACGTATTTATGTACTCCAATATTACAAAATGATTGATTAAACATTTGCTCATTTTCCATGCAGCAAAAATATTACAAATATTTTTTTAACTCAATGTAGCCAGTATTGAATAGTTTAGAACACAGCATCGAATATCTTAAAACAAATTCAATATTATATGCCAACTAAAGTAGTTATTTAATTTTTTTACCTTAAAATATTATTTTTCATCCCTTGCACCAATAATTTGGTTGTATAAAAATTTGCTTTGCATATATTAATATATTCAAACAAATTTGATACTAGGAAAGTTTTTATTTTTTTTTTATTTCAACCCACGGTTTTACAGTAGAATATGTTTCAACCAAAGTTTTAGATGAAGTTTAGGATTCACACAATAAATTATAACGGATGTGACAGTATATCTATTAAAAAAATTAATAATTATTTTGTAATTTTAAAACTTTGTTATTTCCATCCCTTGCAGTAATGGTTGGGTAAACAAAAATGGATTCGATAATGTACTGGGTAGGGAAGTTTTATTATTCTCATTCCAACCCCATGTTTTTTTGAACCCCTTGCAATAATGATTTGTATTATCAAAAATTGTTTCAGACAAAAGTTTCAGATAAAAATTATAAGATAAATACATAATCCGTATGAATTCGATGTTGTGCCAACTAAGGGAGTTATGATTTTTTTGTCCTCCAACCCTTGTTTTTTCAACCCTTTGCAGTTATGGTTGGTCATATCAAAAACTTATTCAGACAAAAGATTTTGGTATTTCTCCTACGAGGTATAAACATTCAAATGGTTGTGATGTTTTCCATATGGGAGTTAGTGATTTTTTTTCTTTCAAAAACTTTCCCCATTTCTATCCTTTTGGTTGAATATTGCCTATTAACCAAATAAACAGAGATTTTCCAATACTAGATTTTATGTATTAGTTTGGAAGTGATTTGTGAAAAATTGAGCCAATTATAGTATCCACAAAATTTGTGACGATGGTTTTTAGGGTCTATGGACCATGAAACTAAAAAAATATATAAAAATCTTCTGAAGACGCACTATGTTAGCGGCTACAATAGGTAGTATTTCTTTGAAGTCTACCTAAAAAAGAATTTTTTCTTTCAACAGAGCCCATTGCCAAGGAGAATTAACCTGAAATCAAATTTCCCCTCAATCTTATCAAATTCCACCTACCCTTTTCCACATCCCCCACAAGCTCATTCTACCCCCTCCCAGGGGGGGGGGGGGGGCAGTTCACCAACTTTAGCCACTCAGCGACACTAGCTTAATCTTTCAACATATATTCACAGCACTATCCACTTAACAGCACTTGTTATTCTCTAAGCACTGTTGTTAACTAAATAAAAACAGACGTGACAGGACTTGGCAAGACAGCATTATGGACTCTCTGACACAAATTTTCAACGAAAACATCCAAAGGTTAACAAAAAATTGGGTACAATTCATTTTATGTATTGGTTAGTGCTTTCCCTTAGCTCAATGAATTCAGCTATTGTTTTTGAAACACTGCAAGTGAACTAATAAAACATTTTTAATGCTGGTCACTAGCTTATAAGTTAAACCTGACGTACCTTTTGTTGCTTAGTACTTTAAAAACTGTAGCACTGCTACCGACGCCTTAAATTTTAGATCAGGTTGCCATAAAAATATTTAGTGAATAGGATACCAGACCTCATTAAGAAATAGTGCCTCTCTCTTTCTATCCTCTTCCGAACCCTTCAAAGATTCCAATTGCGGTCTTTCCTCCCCCGTACAGCCTGTTCCCCAATTCACCTCACCTCCCTCGCCACTGACCCACCTGAACAGTCTTTCAAAGGCCTGCGTCATGTAACTTGGCTCTCAAATTTGGCAGTTCTCAAAAGTAGCAGCAGTGGCAGCCATTTCACAAATGTCACTTGCAAAGCAACACATGATGTTTGTTTACGAACACTGTTGCAGGAGGGTATGTAGACCATTAGTAAATACTTTAGGCACTGTCTGAGCACTGTCACATTTGAGACAAGTTACATAATGCAGACAGTACTGAGTTAGTTTGTGAAGTGAAATTTATTTGTAGAGGGGGACTTCTACAATTTTTGAGCGTTACAAAAGTTCCAATCACAACAGAGGAATAGTTAGGTACATGGTAGAAAAACTGGTAAAGGAGGAGAGTGCATCAGCAGTGACGCCACTCGAACGCATGCACTAGCGGTCAGATGGAAAAACGGGAAAAAAAAAAATGGGGGGATAGGTAAGTAGCATAGACTGCTATATGCTAGTTGTGACGGCTGGAAGGGGAAACGGCATGGGAGAGGTGGGAATGACGCTGCAGTGATGCTACGGAATTCTCGTGACCCGGTGTTTGTTTGTAACAGCTAATGATTGACGCTACCATATTTATTTAATTTAAAGTATCTACGAGTTATTTATTGGTAAGGAAAAGAGGTACTGATTTGTGCAATTAGCTTAATAATCTAACATCCCGGTCGGGCACAACAATTGATGCTGTATTTTCTAAGAATCCCAAAAGTTAGTGTCAATTTTAGCTATCATAAGCAATGGTCACTGTGAAAGACACTGATAATTCTGCGGTTGAGTCATAAAAAAATGATAACTAATTACCATAATCGTTTCATGTTTTTTGTCAAATTAAATAACAAAATCCTTGTAAAACATATTTGGAAACATTAACTTTGTATTTCTTTTAATTGAGAGCATACCCTTATCCTTACTATTTTATTAATTGTTCAAAAAAAAACCTTAAAAATTAATCTCTATCTATACCTAATAAGCACAAAGTTTCACTTCTGTTACGCGTGGACACCACATATGCACTTTGTTTTTGTAAATTATATTATTAAAGGGATTTTCCTGCAATTTATTTTGACAACTTTTTTTTCCCATTTGTTTTTGGATTTAAAAATTTCTTACCAGATATACACTAAAATCGAGCTATATAAGGTTATGTATGCAATCGTAATTGTGAATACTTAACTGGTGTATCCAGAGGATGTGCCATAGGGCACTGAATAATTTTCATATTTTCTCCTAATTCCTATTCATAATTTTCTAAACATAATAAAGTATTATTTTACTGCAGTGCTATTGGTAATAGGATGTTTTTGAACCATGAATAAAATGTACTAAATATTTAAATTCTAAATGTACTAAAATGTAGTATTAGAAAATTTAATTTGGACTCACCTGACCATCATCTTGAATCCGTCCTTCGAATACTTGGGGGACGTTTTTACTATTAGATAGTATTTAGCAAATCCATTAAAATAATTAGAGACAAAACTTAAAATCCAAAAGAGCTATTGCAATGTATTTACAGCAAAAGATCTTAAATAACAGTAATGACAAGAAAAAGAAATAACCAACATAGCTTGTGAGCCTTGAGGTTGGTTTACAGCAGTTAAGTGCACTGTATGATCTGGACAGTACACAGATTATCTTTTGAAGGTAAAACAGCACAGAGATTCTAAAATATTGTTAATGTTTTTTTCTTTTTAAGGATCTACCTCCGAAACGGCTTCCTTCGACAGAAGCCTACACTGAAATGCGGTGCCTTTTCTTTCTCTCTTTTTTTCCTTCATTATTTTTATAAAGGCAAAACATTTTAACACTCTAAAAGACAGCTTTATTTGTCACTATTTATCCTTGGAATTCCGAGCATCCTTCATTAAAACCACATTTCAAATGCAGTACTTCAATCTCCCACACTTCCTTTCCCTCTGCTCCAAGAGTTCAAACCTAACTTACGTAGAATATTACAAAACAAATTAATATCTTTGTTGCTTCCTTAGTACTTTGTCTACGGTTGAGAGAGCTTGCCATTGTTTTTTCCTTCTGTGCCAGCAAGATGTTATTTTGATGCCAAACCTGACAAATAAAAATAACAAAATGATGCTACAAGAAATTTTAAATGTATTTAAATAGTTTCAAAAAATATGTATATATTTTTAGGATAAGTCTGTGTATGTAACATTATCATCATAAACAATTAAATATATTTAACTTTTGGATAAAAATTGTGATGAAAATAACCCTTACAACTTTTTTTGATTAATTTTTTGGCCATGTATTATTGTAATGAAGGAAACTTAACGTTCCCACTTTCTTGATGCGGCCGTGCGGACACGAAACCACTCTCGAACGTGGCGCCAGAGAGCTTCGCCGGGAGACGGCCACCACTAACCCAGTGTCGTGACACGCCAGGTAATCTTGGCAGCGCGCGAGTGCAGACACTATATATAGTCCGGAGGAGCGGCTGCCAAGCCCCTAACAGTCCGCCGTGAGCACATGCCATTACACTCCGATAATTCATAGGCAAGTAAGCGATCATCGAAAATTAAGAGAATGCTCGAAAGTTTCCACTAACTTTATAATGCACCTATTATCACATGTTTATGAACCGGTCAAAGCAGGGAAGAGTCTCGACATGGGCCCGGACGCCAGGTTAGAGGAGGCACAGAATGGACAGACTAATTTTTATTGGACTTTTAATATATATATATATATATATATATATATATATATATATATATATATATATATATATATATATATATAGTATTTAGGCAATACAACAGTAAAAGTAAATTTATTTATGTCCAATCATTTTTTTTAATATTGTAATTTTAACATAGCAACACAACAAAAACTACGGATTTTTAAAATTTTTTTAATCTTTTGTTTTTTTTGTTAAACCTTGGACACTATATTATTGCTGCACATACAGTTATACGTTAAATAAAACTTAAAATTAAACACTGACAAGTACTTAAAATTTTAAAATAATTTACAGGGATGCAAAAAAATAATGCCTGGTACAACTGGGTGATGGAGGATGGGAAGGGGGTAACGGAGGATACAAGAGGGGGGGGGGGGGGAGGGGCTGGGTAATCACAATTCCTGCTTGGGGTGAAGAAATCCTTAGATTCGTCCCTGATGGATTAGCGATTTTGCAGGATTATCAAACCTTAATTTAGTTTTAACCTTTTAACTGAAATTCCAAGGAAAAATTAGCATACATTACAATATTTAAAACCAGTTGTAATGACTACTCCATGGCTGAAAATTGTACAGACACAGTTATATTAACGTGCAAACATGATGTGTAACTTTCTACAAAACCGGGATAAAAAATCAAACACGAGCGGCTAGATCAGTGCCAGGTTAAAACATTTTCCAAACCTAAGAATGACCGATCAAACGCTCCCACTGTAATGACCATGCTTATGTGAAGAATTATCTCCTACTTAAATGACCATATTGGTCTGGATATATTTAATTTTGTAACTACATATATAAAGATATATGAAATAAATTGTAACAACAGGTTTCCCATACTCTTACTCTAGACCACTGTCCAGAGTTATCTCAGTTTTCCCTGTACAACCAAATGTTTCCCTGTCTAGTTAATTAAGTTTGCAAGATAATATAAATACACTACACTAAAAATACTTATCAAAACCCATTTTAACACAATTTAACATGGTGAATTAAAATAAAATATTTTCCCCATACTCAGTTTGCACTGTTATCATTTCTAACAAGCTAAGCAAACCAACGCTACCAGTCAGTAATATAACACCACTATACTTTTCAAACTTTGAAACACTGGATTGTGACCAGGTGAATGACTATTGACATTTGATTGTGCTTCAATTCATTGACTCAATTCACAGATGATTCTTATGTTTAATTTATAGGTTTCCAACTACACATGAATTTGTGATTAAAATACAGATTAGTTTTAAGACATTAACAAATTTCAAATCCAGTTTGTTTAATGTCCCTGTGTTTTCCAGGTTATGAAAAAATTTTCAATTCCCTAAGTTTTCTAGATTTTCCTTTGTCTGCAGGAGCCCTGAATGAACTTGCAGCTGTAAATTGCAAATTCACACACACAAATTAAATAAATAAAATATTAACTTTAGGATAAATCATAGCTCAAAAGAACCACAGCCGCAGGGATTGTACAAGTGTTGTATCAATAACAAACAAAACACATACTACAGCAGCCATTTTTCAACATGGTGCGGCTGCAACAAAACCAAACATAAATGCTGGAGAGCACAGCCGGACCAATGCTGCAGAATCTTCGCGGTGACAAGCAAGAATCACAGATGTGGATTCCAGATAGCAAAAAAAAAAAAAAAAAAAAAAAAAAAAATAAGAGGGGCCCAGTGTTAGCCCGGAAATGTTGGCAGCCCATAAATAAACCATCCGACAAGCCATCTGGCCACATTCCATGTCGGCCTAAGGCAGCTCACGTTTCCGTCAAGCACATTTAGCTGCATGTCAGCCCCTCACACATTGCAAATGTACGGTAATAAATTCAGTACAAGCAAACACTCTTTGGGAGATTCCAAGCAGGCCACCACAGAAGAAAAAAGAAGAAGAAAAAACACAAAACCAGATTCATGGTGTGTGAAATAAAGGTGGGGCAGGCGAAATTCCATTTTTTTTAAGTGAAACTTCTTTGGACGTGATGAGAGTAAAATATCAAGGCTGAATTGTAATGCAAAATTTACGTGAAACATTGAATGAAACGTTTATGATGCGAAAAGGACAGAGAATAGGTACTTGGCCAAAGATATATAAAGAGAGTACTATTTTATATAAGTTGCTGGGCTCATTTTGTTCTCCTCTTTGTGTGATGATTCATCATCCCCCACACAAAAAAAAAAAGAGAGAGAGAGAGAGATAGATGAATGAATAAGACAGTGTGTGCTTGTTTCACAAAACAGATATGGTTATCCCATACAGTCAACTGTGAATGCCTTCAATTTTATATTTGCTACCAGCACGCCAGTGTTCCTTGTTCAACCAGCAGTGTAGAGAGCGCTGTTGAGACAGTCCCTGCATTTCCCGCACAGACAGCGCTACCTGTTATGATTTTCATATTTTGTTCAGAGATTTGGCATGTTCTAAATGGCAGAATTGTTTCAAGAAACAGTAACATGCATAGTTTTTCTTTATGACGTGAGTATTTCAACAGAGAGTAATATTCATTGTTAATCAATTATTGATTGATAAATATTAATTATATCATACGCAATTATTCTGGAGTAATAATTTTGTTAGTTCATGTTTGTTTATTTAAATTTTAATCGAACTACAAAAAAAAATACAAAAAAAGGTTAAAATTCTTAAATACTTGAAAAAGAAATGATAGCCAAAAAACCTGCAGTGTTATTTTTAGAATATTGTCTTCTTTCTCTCTTTCAATCTCTCTGCCGTTTTGCCCTTTACGATATATTTAAGAATCGAGGTTTGAATTGCCAAAGAAGTTTAAATTCTATCATGTGTACTGTTTTACATGCACTCTTTTTTTTTTTAAATTACAGAAATATAGTAGTGTTTTGATAAAAAGAGCTTTGATTGAGGTTCCGTATTATCCGGATCTACCTATAGCACCATTCCAGCAAATGCTGTTGAAACATATGCTTGAAGTTGAGGGCCTAGAAGATGATCTAACTGTTGTGGAAAGCCTACAGAAAATTAACCCCAAATATGCCATTTACTGGCAGGGCAAATCATGGAGTGATGTGAAAGCATCTACACCAAAGCATAACTGGGAAAACCATCACCCGGTAAAATGATACCACAGGGCCAACTGAAAACCCAGAAATTTTGTTATATCCATCTTATCAAAGATTTTGCTTAGCCAATGTTGGTGTGGTCCACATTAATTTCATTGCAAAAAGGTTTAAGTATTTGCAGAAAGCAGTTTTTCAGCTACAATTAGATTGTTCAAATTGATTTTAAAATGTTTACGTGCGATGCACGTAAAATTTGTCAATTTTTTTAGGGACGAGAGTTGTAAGGGTAGGATTGGTGGGTTGGTACCCCCACTACTGTCCTCAGCACACCTTTTAGTATAACACTACTAAAATTTAAAAAATTGATTAATGCTGACCCAGAGTTCAATAACCCTAACGCAAACACACAATACACACACTACACCCTCATAGGTGCTACACAATATTCATCAAAACTAATAGTGCACATAATCAAAAAAATACTCAGGAATATCCAGAGGTAGATATGAAGGGAGACCTAAATACAACAGAAAAACAACACATTTTTGCTATAAATAATAAGCCTATTTTCAGCAAAAGCTGTCAAGTTTCTTTGAATGATAAATTCTCACCGTTACTGAAAGGTAGATTGTAAGTATTTAAAAAACCGATCCAAATTCACAATTTTTAGCACGAATTTAGAATATTTAACTAGACAAATACTTATTATTTTAATGATTTAATTTGAATTAAACTATTTTAAGATAGTGGAATACACGTGAGGACCTATTTCAAGGTAATAGAAGTATTTTAACTATATAGAAAGTGACATTAGTCAACTTGAGTAGTTAGAGAATTTATTTAGTTTCAAAGAAAGTAAGTTTTACGACGAGTGGCATAAGAAAGTAAGTTCTTACTTTAAAACATTTTGTACTTTGTAGCAGTATGAAGGAAAATTAAAATTTAGGCATTTAATTTAAATTACATTGTAGCTGTTACAAATCGTTGCAGTAAGTTTATTAGTATGAACTCTACTTTGAATATTATAATTGATTCTCGCATAACCTTGGGAAAAGTTTAAGTGGATTTTTTTTAAATCTGAATATGTTCACTTGAACCAGTCAAGATGAAGTATTTCTAACCTTTGTGTTGAGTAAGACCAATGACTCCACAATTATAAAATGCCAAGGACATGACATGCACTAAGTAAATGACTTTCTGAACTATAGTCACAACTTCTTAATACCGAGGGCTGGTGATCTAGATGCTGATTAAAAATTTGCAGTCAGCAGTCTGCAGTCAGCAGTCTGCAGTCAGTAGTTAAGTCAGGCAGAGGAGTAGCCGGAGATTAAGTTCAACCATCTGCCGACTATAGACTGTGCTTGCTGAATGCATGTATTTGAATGCGAATAAATAAATAAATTAGAACTTAGAGGGCCACTAAAGACAACACTAGCTGGCATAACACACACCTCTTCACCTCTATGAGCAAGCATCAAACTGGCGTGCAGTCTTCGAGTCTGCAACATGCTTCTAGCGGAATTTTAGCGGTAACCCTGCAATTTTACAGTCAACACTACTTAAAATACTGAGTTTTGAATTTTTCATACCTAAGAAGTCTGTGAAAACACTTGTTTTAGCCTTTTCCACTGCCCTAAATATATGAACCAAAACTTGTACAGACAAGTGAAATGGCTCTTAAATGGTATTTGTTATCAGACGCTTTCAAGAAATCTAAAAAAAAGTTTGTAAATGGCGCATTAACAACCGTAAGCCGTTTGGTGGCCCAGTCAGGTGGCAACCTCGTCTCTGTGATGACATCTGAATCATTAGAGATTACAAAGTGTGATGAGATAGTAACGGAGCAATGACATAATAAATGGGTGGGGGGAAACTAGAGCACCCTGGAAAACCACACTGGATCACTGCAACATTCGCAGCATACGAAAAATCCGTGTTTGATCCCACCACGAATGGAACATTCATCGCCTTGTTGATAGGCGAATGATCTGAGCGTTCTTACTACCGTGGCCTAAACATATTTGAGTAAAGCATTTTATTTCTGAAGTTACACTTCTTTAGGTATGTTTTGAAAAAATTATGAGTGAATTTTTACGATGCATGTGCACCATGCAACAACATTTTCACAGGATGAAAAAAAGGCTACAGTCAAATAAAAATTTTATATGTGCTTTTTAATCATATACTTTGGTGTTTGATACTGAATACTAGTCTATATAATTAAAAACATTAATTTTATTGTGAATATTAGTAATAGAAAATGTGTTTATAAACCTTTTCAAGTGTATTTATGTAAGTGAGGTTATGTTCCAATATGTATAACAATGTCAGGTTGCATGTGAGCGTACATTTTCGCTGGCAGGGAGTTTCTGTGGAAGGTTTAGTCATTATAAATGATAAAATATTACATTATTATTTAATAAATAATTAAAATTAACAAATTAGAATAAACATTCAGCATACTTATTGATTTTTGTTATTAATTATAATTTTTAACAATTATTTTACGAAATCAAATAATTTAGCTTATACAAGTGTTTATATTAATATTGAATACTAATTATTGATTTAAATTTTTTTTAATTTGATTTAATTTATACTTTACCAACTGTATTTATATCAATCCAGTCCTTTCATTATTTTATTTCTTTTAATTTTCAGCAAGTTGGTTTTCTACTACGCCAAGTAAGTGTAAGTACATTAATACACGCACACATTTTTTTTTTTGATTACTGCCAACTGAGCATAGTCGACCTTCACTAATAAAAAATTCATTTGTTCCAGTGGCGAGGGCAGACGACCCTTCAGACCACGCGCAGCCGACTGAGTCTGAGTGTCGGCCTTACATCGAGAAGGCCTTGAAAGAGCTCGGGAGCACGGACACCCCACCAGGATGTGAGTCGACTGACCAATCACAATGTATGACGTGCACAAAATCATATCCTGACCCGAATATGCATCTGCTCCCACTTTTCACATTAAAATACTGTCAAATCCTTAATAAATAATAATAATAAAACAACACTTCAACTTATGTTTTGAACTGAGGATTAAAACATCCAATGTGCCATGATTTATAATTTTTTCCTGGATTAGAATTTTTAAAAATCTTACGTTTATTTTCTTTTAATTTAAAGTTTCTTAAAGAATCTTGAGGTAATGATTATATTTCGTGAATACATGATTTTTTTTAAAAAACAAATTCCCCCCCCCCCCCCCCCCCCCCAGTGAATAAGAAATAAAAATATGATGAAGTACATATCTAGTTTATGAAAAAGAAAAAAAAAAGATTACATACACTATAGTAAGCACGCAGGCCAAATACAGTTATTTATTAATCAGGCCTGTTCAAGTCCACTATCAAGCCGCGTTAGCAATTTTGCCAGATTGAACGTTAACATAGTTTTAATGGGAATACCGAACAAAAGTTAGTATACAGTAAAATAGTATTAAAACAAGTTGTAAAAAGCTTCTCTGTAGACAGAACCAAAATACGGATAGCATTATTGGTAAAATAAAAGTATCTGATGTCACTTTGTGCCAGTAATAGGTATCTTGTTAAAAAAAAATCACTAAAGAAAAGGAACCCAATATAAAACAGAAAGCACTGCACTGAAATAAAAACTGACAGTAAAGATACACTCCAAGCCAACTAAAAAACGCTGACAACACATTATGCGCCCTCGCACCCAAGATCAAAAGCCGGAAGCCACCTGAAAAAAATCTTAACTCAATTGGTGCCAGATTTCAGAATATGCAGAATCATGAAATGCCTGATGAAAGAAATTTCACTGCATCAATTTTCTTTAATGCTTAGAATGAACAGTACTTCATGTGTACATGGAGACATGACAACAGGACACCACATGATGATGGTATTTATTCTGCTTGCAGCTTTAGAAGATACTGGCAGCATGGAGGCAGAAATCATTCCTTCTTCAATGGACGAAAATTACAAAGAGGTAAGCCCACCATGGAATTTCTAGCAGAGTGCAGTATTTATTTAATTTAAAGACATTATCTACCTAAGATAAGCTTCTTGTAAGCAACTTCAGAAATTCTCAAATAAATAAATTTGGAAGGTGTTACAAAAATTGATTACAAAAATTGATTATATAACTTAAACGTAAAAATAGAAAACTTAATTAATAACAATTTTTAAGGCATATATTTAAAATAGATGAACAGATTTTTATTATTATTATTTGTGTGGTAATACATGCACAAACCACAATCAAACAAAATATAGCTAAGGTTCTTTACAGTAAATTACAAAGCTAGTTCTACACACTTAAGTTAATGCCGTAAGGACAGATGAATACAAAATTAAAGAAATTTAAAACATGGTTTCATAATCTTAAATGAAATTCCAAATGTGATACTTATTTGGTCACAATAACCAATAATTAGACTATTTGAAGTGTATTTGCCAATTCCTCATTGATACATATACCATATAGTAAAGTACTAACATTCTTCTAAAACCAATAAAAATACTGCTTACAAGTAGCTTCAAAATTTTTAAAAAGCAGCATTAAAAAAATTTTAACTTTTTTAGATTGTCTGTTCCCTAATGTGATTCAATGCATCAAGTAAAAAAGCACGTCACTTTGTTTACGGTGCTGTCTTCTCTGATTTTTTTGGGACAGATGTTTGAAATTTATAGAAAATGTTCACCTCTAATTATTCAACAGACCTACAAATGCTAAAAAAAAATCTTTTGTGGATGGTATAAAAGGCACAAGTCAAATGGGTTTCTAAAAGACTTACGCCCTTTATGCCGCCCAATATAGATGTACAATGACCAGTAGTGTTTAGGTCACGGAAGTGTTATAAATGGCTTAAGTGATTCAAAAATGGTCAGCAGCCAACAGCAGAATGAGAAGACTGTTAATATTTTAGTCTATAAGGAAATTTCAAATAATAATAATAATAAAATAAATTTCAAATAATAATAAAAATAATAGAGAAAATTATTACTGCTAATGAGATCACTCACTTACTGGTCCTTATTTCAAGATAAAAAGTCTTCAAAGAAAATAAAGTTTTTCTAACAAAACGAATGCTGCATAACCAAAAAGGTGAACACACTTAGTCATGCAGGCATGTTTTGACACTGATATTGCCAATCAGATTTATTAACCAGTGTGACCAACTGAATCGATATTATTGATATTATTTAATGGTGTCTGAGAAATATTACAACAAAAAAAATAGCTGTGTAGCGCTCCCGAGACTGTGGAAACGTTAATAGGAGACAATGTGTTATCAATAGAGTAAGTAATGATAGTGTTGTTACATATTTTAAAACTTGTGATTACTTTTTTCTATGACTATTTAAGTTATATATCTCAGGGTAGTTTTAATATCATAACTAATTTCACAATAAATAGTTTAAACCATCTCTCACCTAACAATGTACCCACAAAAAATTTATACTGAAATTTAAAAGAAAAAAAAACATAAATAACTAATAAAAAAAATAATTGAAATTTTCTTAATGAAATACAATTAAAATTCTTTGTATATTTTGTTGCCTAGGGTCCAGAATCGATCGAACTGGAGGGTGAAAACGGCGAAGAGTCAGCAGCTCAAAAGGAAGAAACTATTTCAGAAGCAGATGAAAAAAGTTCTGAAGCACAGGAAAAAATCAATGAGCAAAGTGATGATGCAGATCACAACGATTCTATAGAGACAGATAATAGAGCAGAAGTAGAAAGTGAAGATGACAGGAGCATAGAAGAGGAGGGTGAAAGTACAGTTGAAGAAGAGATTTCTGAGGCTGAAAGTGAAGAGAATGCAATAAATGGTGAAAAGGGTGAGGATGATAAAGATAGAAAGAGCATAGAGGAGGAAGAAGGTGGAAAGAGTGTAGAGGAAGAAGGTGAAAAGATTGCGGCAGAAGGAGAAGGTGAAAAGAGCATAGAGCAAGGAGGAGAAACAAGTGTAGAGGTTGACGAGGATGGAAAGAGTGGTGAGGAGGAAGTTGGAATGAGTGTAGAGGAAGAAGTTGGAAAGAGTGGTGAGGAAGAAGATGGAAAGAGTGAAGAGGAAGAAGGTGGGAAGAGTGTTGAGGAGGAAGAAGGTGGAAAGAGTGTTGGGGAGGAAGAAGGTGGACAGAGTGAAGAGGAGGAAGAAGGTGGAAAGAGTGAAGAGGAGGAAGGTGGAAAGAGTGAAGAGGAGGAAGAAGGTGGAAAGAGTGAAGAGGAGGAAGAAGGTGGAAAGAGTGAAGAGGAGGAAGAAGGTGGAAAGAGTGAAGAGGAGGAAGAAGGTGGAAAGAGTGAAGAGGAGGAAAAGGGTGTAAAGAGTGTTGAAGAAGGTGGAAAGAGTATAGAAGAGGAAGAGGGTGTAAAGAGTGTTGAGGAGGAAGAAGGTGGAAAGAGTGTTGAGGAAGAGGGTGTGAAGAGTGTTGAGGAGGAAGAAGGTGGAAAAAGTGTAGAGGAAGAGGGTGTGAAGAGTGTAGAGGAAGAATTAGGAAAGAGTGTAGAGGAAGAAGGAGGAAAGAGTGTAGAAGGAGGAGGAATAAGTGTGGAGGATGATGGGAAGAGCACAGAGGAGAATGTAAAGACCATATACAAGGCTGAGGAAATTGGAAAGAGCTTGGAAGAGGAGGAGGAGGAGGAGGAAGATAGAAAGAGTGATGTTGAGGAGAAAGGTGGTAAGAGTGAAGAGGAGGAAGGTGGAAAGAGTGTAGAGGAAGAAGATGGAACAAGTTCAAAGGAAGAGGAAAGTGGAAAGAGTGAAGAGGAAGCTGAAAAAAATGCAGAGGAGGAGGTAGATGGAAAAAGTATACAGGAGGAAGAAGATCAAAAGAGTACAGAAGAGGAGGAAGATGTAAAGAGCATTGAAAAAGACGGTAGGAAGGGTACAGAAGAGGAAGATGGTAAAAGTGAAGAAGTTGAAAAGAGTGTAGAGGAGGAAGAGAGGAAAAGTAGAGAGGATGAAGAGGTAAAGAGCATTGAAGAGGAAGGTGCGAAAAGTGAAGAAGATAAGGAAAAAGATGGAGAGGTAGATGACCGGGACAGTGGCGAAAAAACTGAGAATGATGTCGAAGTGCAAGAAGATAGTGCCGAAATACAAAAGGAAAGTACTGGAGAGGTTGAAAGTACTGAAGATGTAAAAACTATTGAAATAGAAGAAAGCAGCCAAGAAGACCTAAATAAAAATGAAACTGTCAGTAGCGAAAAAGATGAAGAATCCTTGGAAGGTAAGTGTAGTAGTATGTATTTAATTTGCTAAGCAACAAAACTAATAAATATACATACTTATATTTGAAAACAATGTCAATGGACATGTAATAGGATCACTAATCAGCAACATAAATTGTACTTAATTGTAGCTCAGGAGATAAATTGTATCTAAGTCCTTTGGGTAAGCTTTTGTAGAGAATATTTTCAATTTCTGATGATGAACTGTGTAATTAAATGCAGTACTTACACAAAAAATAACTCTCTGGTAATTCTTTGTACATTTCCAGTCCTCTCTTGCCTAGAATTTTTTCCATCAACTCTTGAATATCAAATGAAAATATTAACACAGTGAATTAATGTATTTGAGGATTAGAAAAATCTCTCAAACTTGTCTTATGAGTAATTACAAAAAAAAATATATTATTAATCTACAAAGCATTCACACCAGAGAATAAGATTTCAAAGCTAAGTGGTCTTGCTTAAAATTATATTTAATGTGTTTAGGTATATTTTAATAAACATTTACATTTTTAAGTACATAATTAACATATTTTTTTTGAGTTTCATGAATCTGATTTCAGAGGAGAAACCTGAAGTTACGCCCGAAGAGGAGTTAACACAGGTAATATCAGCAATTTGTTGTAGAAGTGCATCATCATTGCCTTTCAAACAGAGTGACTAGAAAATTTTAAATAAGCAAACATCCTAGTCCTATTAGGTTGGAGTTTCCATGTTACTGCTAGGGTAGTTGCATTTTCATGTCATAAGATTAGTTTAAGGACAACTGCAACAAAAAAGCATCGCTTGTGCTTTGCTGCATTTGCTATCAGCTATTCTGGTATTTTTAAGAAGTCAGGCAAGTATTTGGTAATTGCATCACCACAATCTAGGTCAGGCATATTCAGACAAATAAATGCCAGCGAATGGCCTAGGGCAATGCTTTGCATTTCAATAATTTGGGCTTTCCGTCAAAATTTTTGAAAGTGGGGCACGTGGTGTTTTACCTTCAGGCAATGTACCTATGGTAGCAGTATTGTTTTCTAACTTTCGGGTAAACTATATTTAATTTCTCGAAATGACCTAAATTAGTCTGTTTTATCACTTCCTCCTCACCAAACACATTGACTACAATTACATATTTTGTAAGCCTGGCCCACCAAGCACGAAATTTATGTTTACCAAATGGCCCGACGACAAAGTAATTGAATAGCGCTGCTCTAGATATTCATTTTCAATGTTTCCACAACTGTGTGACAGCATACAGTTTCCTTTTATTTTTTAAATACAAAGGAAAGGTCTTTAAGCTGTCATATTCGGGATCACGGCTACGCTGGATTAGAGATTTTGCCATACTTCAGAATGTCAATATAGTTTCAACGGGACTACAGAGTGTGAAGTGAAAAATAACCCACTATGAAACAGGTAGACTGTACTGTTTTGAAAACAGACAGTAACAATAAAATCTTAGCATACTAAAAATGCCGGCAATGAAATAATGCGATCTGGTTTTAGACATCAAAAAACAGGGAAAAATTCTCGAGGCGAGCAGCTGATTGGTGCCTGCCTACGGAATGTGTCGAACCAACGAATGCAGGGTTACAGACCTTCTACTGAGTTACTTAGTGGAAAAAAAAAAAAAAAGTCAAAGTCTCTTTCAGTACTTGCCAGTGATGTGGAAACATCTAACTCCGGTAACGAGCTAACCAACGTGTTCTCATGTTGCAAATAAACTTATAATATGAAACTGGGACACACAATTTAATGTTGAATTCTTTAATGTAATGTCAGTGTTGGTGTAATATCACTGGACGTGGCCAACCGCTGCCGGCAGGAGATTGAAATCCCCGAGGACCTGAGGCCGAGGGACCACATCGCGCAGCTGCTGCACCTGGACGACGACTCGGCAGAGAACGAGCTGCTGCTCGAGAAGACGGTCGAGGGGACCCTCAAGGAGCTCAAACGGCTGTACGACGTCGCCATCAAGCCGCTGGAGACAGTCTACAAGTACCGCGACCTCAGCAATCGGCATTTCGGAGGTAAGCGTCCTTCCAAGCGCGAAAACAAGTCCCTTAAGATGTGGGAAAAGGAAATTCAGTTAAAGGACTTTAATCTCTCACTTTCAGGACCATAGAAAAGCTGGATTAGCAAGTTTGCCCGATTATTAAACATCAGTATGGTTATATCGGGAATACCAAATGTAAAAATATGAAAGGTAAATTGCTAGAAAACAGGAAAACTTTGTACTGAAAGTAAAACAGGCAGGCACTATAAACTCTGAGCGAATTAAAACCACTGGTAGTGCAATAGTGTGACCTGACCAGAACTTGGGTCTTCCCACATTGTCCAAACAAACTATAACAAGTCATAATCGTGCCTAGCTAAGACGACGACTGTCACTTGCACAAACCAAAACACTTAACGAAACTCGACGAATGTTGCAGATAGTAGGGAGTAGAATTTCGTTAATGACTGTTAACTGACTTTAAATTGTTCATTACATGGATTGCAGTCATCAACATAAATTTCAGAAACAATTTTCAAACAATGCAATGCGAGGAAATAATAAAATTAATTGAAGATGGAATTGTATCGAACCAAAGACCCTATTAAGAGAGTTTTAATGCAGTCAGTATTATTTTTTAGGTTAGGTCATTAGTAGCATCTAAGAAAAATTAACCAAAATTAAAATTTTTGTTTAACATTTTTTATTAATTTTTTAATTTCCTAAAGGGCATTATTTTCTGGAAGTGCCTCATACATTTATACTTAATATTTTTTTAAGATTTGCTAAACTTTAACAATGTATTGTATTTCCAAGGAATTTCATCACTTGTTTCAATTTACATTTTATGAATTTACAAGCAATTTTAAGATTATAGAATTTATCTACCAATAACTCTATGAAGGCCATCGGAGAATGTGCAATTGTCAATATAGCACCCAAGTTGCTGTTCTCCCCCCCCCTTTTTTTTCCACCAGAGGTAACTGCCGTCTTGCAGTGCGCTGTCTCTGGCAACACGGTTCATGCGAGCCTCGAGATGACAAGTGGTTCTGATGGCGCGGGTTCAGGAGAGTTCAGAATGTGTGCTCAGCAAGCTCCAGGGAAGGTCGTTTTTGGGCCGATTTGAGACCAGTAATTGGTAGTTACTCAGAGATAATGTTTTGTCGCCAAGAGACGGGCGGGAGTAGAGTCCAGCGGGCCGAGAGCCTCACCCAGTCATGTGCCCGGCTGCGGGTACTCTCGACCGAGGTCCTATGTTCGAGTCTCTGCTGGAGTCCCGTCTGTGCACAGGGCAGAAACAGGGTTAAGCTAATGATCATTACTTAAACGTCAAGTGCGAGAATCACAACTCGCAGCCCAATCCCATCCTGAACCCCTCCACCATCACTTTCCTTCTAGTGGAAATACTGGTGGTGTAAAATAATGAAGAACAACAAGATAACGAAGAACACTTGTCATTACGCCAACTTTTTTTTTTCCAGATCCCGAGATTTTCTCAAAACCCCTCATTCTGTTCATGGGCCCATGGAGTGGAGGGAAATCTTCGATAATTAATTACCTTCTCGACAACGAATACACTAAAACGTCTCTACGTACAGGTAAGGCAATACGTATCACTCAATTTATTTTCAGATGATTGAGCAGCAACAGTTCCTTCATTTTTTTTTATTATAAAGCACTTGAACAAGAAAATAACTTGGTGATAGCACTGAGCAAGTTTTGGGCAAAAATTTTTTTATGTTTACTAGATGAATAAAAAATATGCAAACCACACTCGAATCTTCCATTTTTAATATTTATTAAAAATTTAGTTTAATACAAACTTTATGAACTATTATGGGATTGACAAACACCCAGGCAGGAAAAAAAAAGATAAGGTGGTTTAGTGTTGTAGACATTAATATCAACCAAAAATTTTCTTCATTTGAGACTAGAAAGTATGTAACAACAATCATCACTATTTACCGGGAATTTTTTATAAACATTCACTAACTGATATTTGAATACCTGCTAAATTGACTACCAAAGAATTTTTTTCAGTAGCTGAAGAATTTGGTTGTACTGTTTTAACGTTAACTCAAACTTGGCTAGCAATATGTTCTGCATTTTTTCTGCTTTAAACAAGGAAGGGTGGAAGTTTGCTCTACGCACGCCTCCAACTTCAATCAGTAACTGATAGGTAGAGACCCGGAAATTTCGCGGATTCATTTAGTCGCAAGCTAGAATGCAAACCTTCACACTCTCGCACTGTGTTCATGATTGGCACGCAGTTGTTTGGACACGCCCGTCTACGACTGTGAGCCAATGATGCCCAGCTAGGAGAGAAGTAAGCGAATCAGGTAGTGCCAAATAAGAAGGATAAAAATGTTCTCGCTAAGAAATCAACCAATGGGAAAGTAAACATGGGTCGAGCACACCTATAACTTTGAATTCTATCCTGGGGCCAGAAGAATCCGCGAAATTTCCGGGTCTCTACTGATAGGTAGAGACATGCAAAAATTCGCGGATTCATTTCGCGATAGGCTAGCATCAAAACAACTATACTTTCGTACCGCTTCTGCGAATGGCCCAAATTTTATCTGGGGAACTGTGAGCCAATGGGAAACACTAAACCAAGAAAGTGCCAAATTACGGACAGCCTAGTTGAGACGTCTCACGCGTCAGTAGCCAATGAATAGGTGTCATTTCCGCGAGTATTTAAAGGACTGTGGAGTCTATCCTAGAGGTCAATGAATCCGCGAAT
This sequence comes from Bacillus rossius redtenbacheri, assembly GCF_032445375.1. NCBI lineage: Eukaryota > Metazoa > Arthropoda > Insecta > Phasmatodea > Bacillidae > Bacillus > Bacillus rossius. The sequence goes on from NC_086338.1 coordinate 41,169,477, forward strand.
TTTGCAGGTCTCTACTGATAGGTAATGTCACACAGTCCTAGATTATGCACATAATGGTTGAGGACGGTGACTTTCCGAAGGGTTTATTCTGGAGGAGCCTTGGCCCGGACCATGTGCATGTTGGTCGCAGGTGCCGAGCCCTCCCCCGCCTACTTCAACATCCTCATGTGGGGCGAGCGGGAGGAGGTGGTGGACGGGACCCAGCTGGCCGCGGACTGGACCTTCTCCGGGCTGCAGAAGTTCGGCCAGGGGCTGCTAGACCGGCTGCGCGGGCTGCGCTTGCCCAACAAGCTGCTCGAGAAGGTACACCCTGTGTCCTCCCGCGGCACTGTTCACCCACGTGTCCCTCACGCCGACGAGAGCTCCACGTGTCGCCCTCCACTACATCAGGGGTAGTTTCTTAACAATAGACCTTGACACATCGGTCTGAGCTAGACGTCACAATATAGACTTCAAAATATATTTCTCTACATGTCATACTCAATATCGAGGTTAATATTTTTATATCCAAGTTACAATCAATTTAATACTTTTTTTTATGAAAATTTATAGCATATACAAATTTTTATCATGCTAACAGTAAAGATTTTAAAACATATATTTCTTATAAACTGTACAAGAATAATACAGACTTACTGACAAACCTAACAAATTTATTATGTATCGACATTTGACTTTCCGACAATTCCTACACCTGTTGACTGCCATTTGAACAGCTATCTGTACTACAATTCAATCATCACGCTGCCTAGCTCTGTCTGTTAGCATGCTCTCCCCTTAGCAAACCTGATTTGATGTATGGGATTATTCCTTAAGCATATATAATTACCATTATATGTTAAATTGATCATGGTGCCCAACTACACACACTATTTCTGATGTAACTTGTATTTTACAATACCAAATAATTAAAAATTGATTTATAAAGGAGTAGGATTATTAAAAAAAACAAGTAAAGTATAGAAAACTTACAAGAATAATTGTCATATAATATGAGTAAAAAAGTCACACATGTGATGATAATAACAAACACTTGCATGACTTTTTACACCCATTATACTATACTTAATGACATAACACATGGAAGGCATGTATCATGTTTAAATCTGAGAAAGAGCCCTTAAAAATGATGACAAAGAGAAATCAACATGGCGTTGAGACCAAAGGTTTAAAAATTGGTAACACAAACCTAAAATACTAGCTAATGCCCGGCAGGCATTGCTTTGCCTCTTAATTCTTTTGTAATTTGTTTGAAGTAGGTACAAATATACAAAGAATCTCTATCTCTCTATATATGTTCCTCTACAAATCCCACAATATTCATGTATAGATCACTATATTCCATATATATATATATATATATATATATACACACACACACACCTCCATATCACTCTAAATAATTTCTATGCACCTGTGTTTCTATGTGTATCTCAATCTATTTCCCTATCTAGATTTCCCTACGTATCTCTATATATCCGTCACTTTATCTGTATATCTCCCTCTCTCTATGTGTATATCATGCATTCTATCTATACCTTTATCTTTACAAAACAGAATATGAACACACACACACACACATATATCGGTATATAAAAACACGTGCGTATTCTAATGCAACGAATTGGTGAAGAACTCTTGGAGATGTAGAATTTGAACAATCATTTACATTTTTATTTATATAGTAAAGTCAGTCCATGGATGAGTCCAAAAGAAAGGAAACCCCTTACGAATTTTCCAGTTCTTCAATATTCGGAATGCAAAATCAATCACTAACCCACCACTGGTTTCAGCACTATGTCAAAGAGAAACTACGGGGTGGAAGCGCACATGTCGCTTGCGACATCGTCGCGGACGTGCAAGTCTGACCGATGGTCCCCGAGGGTTTTGCAACATGCATGCCTAACCAAAACCCTGAGGATGGTGACGATGCCGCCAATGCCCTTCCAGGTGAACATTGTTGAGATCCCCGGCATCCTGGAGATCAGGAAGCAGGTGGAGCGGCTGTTCCCCTTCAACGACGCCTGCCAGTGGTTCATCGACCGGGCGGACATCATCTTCCTGGTCTACGACCCGGCCAAGCTCGACGTGGGCCCCGAGACGGAGGCCATCTTGGACCAACTCAAAGGACGGGAATACCAGGCAAGAGGAATTTTTTTTCTTCTCCCAAATATGAGAGTTTCGCTTGAAAGCAGATGGGGAACAGTTATTCAAAATTTATAATTGTCAAGAGTTAAAGAGATTGTCAAGGTTTCCACCAGAGATGGCACAATTATGTGAAAAAAGGGCTGGGAAACACATTTAACCGACTTTATTAATTTTTATCAGGGAAAAAAAGAAATCTGTCTTGCTCAGTTTTTCAAAGATTAAGAAGTGATATAACATTAAATATTAACACTGCTTTTTACCCAGCAACTTCTTTGGTTTCTTCTGTTTTGCTCTAATTTTGTTTTTGTAATCAAACACAGGGGATAAAGAGCAAGGGGAAACAAAATACAGTAGTATAAATTTGAGGTTCAGTTGTACAATAATTCTAATATAGGTCGTGACTCAGGGTTTGGAACAAATAGCATTTTTTTTTTAAAATTTCACATTAAGGATAGCATGTTAGAATGTTAATGAAAAATAACCTTGTTGTCGCTGAAGCTCTAAAACCTCAAATGTCAAAATTGGTAGGTTTTGGGAAAGTTCGAAAAACTGCATCTTAAAACCAATTATTTCATTAATAAAAGAAAAAAAAATAATCTGTAGTCCATCCAAAACAATTACAATTAGTTACTATCAAGTGTGTTAACTGGATCTAGAATGCATATAAACTTGATGTTATGATGTTTACACTGTAAAATCACAAAAACAATGAAAATTTAGTACATAGAAATTTTTGAAATTCTAGGAATAAAATTTGAGGAAAAAAAATAATCAGATGAAATGCAGAAAATTAAAAAAAGTATTTATCTTATTACTGTTCCTTGCAACATTGTACTTTTAATATGCAATTATGTAACTATAGTGATTCGAAGAACTTAATTGTTTGTGTATAAAAACATTTAAAGGGGTAAATTAATTAAATTTAATTTTTGACCTAGATTTAGATTTGAGGGTAGATTTAAAGTACACTTGGTAGTTAAATATTTTGACAAGAGAAAATTGAGATTTTTACCGATCCCTAGTTAAAATAACGTCACCGGTTTTCCGTCGACAAATGACACTCTGAACCGGGGGGCCCGCAGACAGGGGCGTAGGAACCGGGGGAGGGGGGGAGGGGGGACAGGGGGGGGACGTGTCCCCCTGAACTTTTGGGTGGAAGGGGACTGTCCCCCCCAACTAACTTTCTAGACCGTGATATTTTTATTTTATAATATTATTCTGCCCAACTTTATTTTGTAATTTAATCTCTCATCAAATTTTATCTTAAGGAAACAATGATAATTTTAACATCGATGTATCCAATGGTTAAGATATGAAAACTGCTTAAAAAGCGCTGTTTTGCACTTTTGAAATCAAAATTTTTCCGGCGGAGAAAACCCCGGACACCCCCCCGTCTTAGTAAGAGGGGGGGGGGGGGGGGGGAATTGGGTTTACACGACATCAAAATCATTATTCGCCCCCCCCCCCCCCCCGCAACTTTACGAACACGGCCACGCCGATGCCCGCAGACGCGCATCATCCTGAACAAGGCGGACCAGGTGCGACCGGAGGAGCTGATGCGCGTGCAGGGGACGCTGGTGTGGAACATCAGCCCGCTCATGTCCAGCACGGAGCCGCCCGTCATGTACTCCGTGTCCTTGTGGTCGCTGCCCTACGAGCAGGGGGCGCCCCTGCGCCTGCTGCAGGCCCAGGAGAGGGCCTTCCTGCGGGACCTGCGCGACGCCGTCGACAAGCGCGTCGAGAACAAGATCGCCAGCGCGAGGAGGTTCGCGGTGAGTCGAGCCCGTGTGCCCCGGTTGGCTAGCTAGTGCGTGTTTCGCACACCGCACACCTGCGTGAGCCCGAGGAATGAATCGGCAGGAGCATATTCTAGTCCTTCAGATGGACTCCAGAGTAAAATAAATGTCCCAACAAAAAAGTGTCAAGGCCTGAAATAATCGCAATCATAAAAAAAAAGTTACTTTTGGTGACTTGATAAAAAAAAAGTCAGTTTCAATGCCTGTTACGAGCTCTGTCTAACTATATTTGTATGCTCGTAAAAAGGCTGCTGAAAATTCCAGTTTTGTGGCTTCCAGTACCATTACTATTTATTTTGGGATTTTTTTTATGTCTTTAGTTACTTGTATAGACACCCTGCAGCGGGTCTTACGATACGCAGGTCGGTAGCGGAGTCTGGCATAAAATATACAATGAAAATACAATATACAATGAAATCTACATGTTTTTATCCCTGAATAAAGTTTCATTAAGATCTCTTTTACAACAAATGAACAAAAATGTGGTCCCTCTTTTGTTTCTTTTTGTATCGAGGTACACGGTTCTTTCAGGTACGAGTACAATATACAATGAAATCTAAATGTTTGATCCCTGAATAAAGTTTCATTAAGATCTCTTTTACAACAAACGCACAAAAATGTGGTCCCTCTTGTTTTTTTTTTATGTATCAAGAGGTACACGGTTCTCTTTCCAGGTACGGGTGCGCAACCACGCCAAGATGGTCGACTGCTACCTCACCACCTACTACAACCACAAGTCCATCTTCGGCGACCGCAAGAAGGTCAGCGGGGACATCGTGGAGCGGCCGCAGAACTACCACATCTACGAGGGCCTCAGCACCTTGACCAACATCTCGCGCTACGACCTGCCCGACCCGGAGGTGTACCGCGACTTCTTCCGCCTCAACCCGCTCTACGACTTCCCGCTGCTGGCGTCCACCTGCACCTACTTCCGCGGCTGCCCCATCAACCGGCTGGACGTCGCCATCGCGTACGACCTGCCCGAGCTCGTGGGCAAGTACAAGAAGTCGGTCGGCGAGGTCACCGGCAAGACCAGGCCCAAGAGCTGAGCGCCGGCCCGCGCCTCGCGGAGCACCGAAACACCCGCCCCCTCCCCCTCTGTCGTCCCACCACGGGCGGCGAAGAACAGGTCTCGGGCACCGCCCCCCTACGGTTCCCAGACGGGAGCCACGCGCAGGAACGAGAACCATTTCCAGCTGAAAACAAGCACATCTTGCGAAAATGTAAGATTTAAATAAAGTACTTTAGATAAATATGATGGAAACGTTAAACAGAGGGGGAAAATTTAAATTTAGTCCACGGTCACCAAATAACTCGTAAAGCAGGCTCGTATTCCTAGATCGTATCACTGGCACGTTACGCATTTCTCATTACATATTTTAAATTATTTCACTGATCCTACAGTAAAAAATTTGTTTTTATATCAATTAAAAAACTACCGTATACCAGCCAATAACCCAGCTGGTGCTCGATATATTTCAGTGCCTGCTTAACTGGTTAAAAATTGCTTTGACTGAACTGTACACATACCTTAAAATCTCAAGTCCAGTGATGACACACCTTACATCATGTGTAATGTCGAAAACGCCTTAAAATGCAGCTCTGCCACACTGCTCATGTGTAGGGACAAGGTTATATGATTTTATTTTTTGGTCTATTTCATTTTTAAAAACAGTAGTTTTTTTTTTAATGAATTCTGTTTATTCATAATTATAACTATAGCATATTATTTAAATAAATGGCTCTTAAATAATTTTTTCTAATATATATTGCACTTTTACAATGTAATAATTTCTAATAAGCATGTTTATCTTTTTGGAACAATAAAATTAAATTGGCAAATTTGTGTTTTGAACATTTACTATCTTAATGTAAAACTGAGTTACTAATAACAACAGTTCCATAGTAAAAAAAAAAAAAAAAAAAAGTAAATGTTTTCCAATTTTTTAGTACATACAAGTTGATATAAATTTCCAGCTAAATAACGTACATTTATTTAACTTACTGTATTGAAACATTACGTCTTTGCGATTTGAGTTAATTTTATTTATAATGGCTGATTAATTTCATGATTTTAGTTGCATTGCAGTGGTTTATGGTGTATTAACTTACATTTCGGTGTTATGGTGCATTGACACACTTTTTTTTTTGGTGTTATTTAAGTTCTATCGCAATTCATCATATAATCTTGTTCCTACTTATGAGGAAGTTTTACTTACACGCTTGTATAAAGTAAAAGTGTGTAAAAACAATGACCAAAAAAAAATGTTATTACTCGAAAAAGCAACAAAGGGTAAAATTAGCCATTAACTTACAAAAAGTGTTATAAAATATTTAAAATCAAATTAGATTTTAATTTTCACACTCCAAAAAAAATTCTTACACCGGTAATCAATGTCAGTCACTGCCACAAAAATATAAGCCCCAAACACAACCAAATTTATTCATTTATTACATCAATTATAAACATAAAATTAAAGAAGGGCATAGTGATAGTATAGGCCAATACAAAGGAAAACACATGTGAAAGTTATATTGTGGTTGGTAAAAATTGGTCAGTATCCTTTCAATGCAACAGAAATATGGACAAAAAAAACTTACTGCAACAAAATTTATATGATTAAACACTAAAATAAAAAATTAACAATATTAAAGTAATAATTGCCTAATAATGCAGTAAACAATACGAACTAGTGCAAAAACTACATTGCAATAAAATTTTCCTATGATAAAAACTGAATGACAGCTTACTGAAAAATTGGTTTCGACTGAGTGATTGTCTCCAGCCAGCAACAATACACATCTGAGAACACACACTTCAAATAATAATAATAATAATAATAATAATAATAATAAACATTAAGTCTGCAGGGAACAAACAAATGACTGTTACAGGACAAAAAAAGTAGAATATCTTGGGATTGAGCTCCTTCTCCATGGCTGGTTTCAATATTTTGAAACAATTTTAACAATAAATACTTTCTATTGATTATAAACATTTTAAAGTTTTAACACATTCACCTTCCTACATATCCTTTGTTGTAGCGTCTTCCGAGAAGGTGGTAATTGTGTTATCCCAGAACCAGTTTGAAAGTGTGCACTCAACAAACACGAACTAGTAATTGTATTCCTTTTCATAGTGCACAAGTTGGCATAAGAGTTCATGAACTCAATTCCATTTTTCTGTGTCAAATGTCCACCTCGCTTAATTTAGTAGGAAATTTTACAAAAAAAAAAAAATGCTGTATCTTAGTTTATTTTCGTGGGATGAAAGAGGTGAAAACGTGTTGAAAGATTCTGTGCGTGTGTACTCCGTAACAAAGTTGAAGTCTGTGGACGCCTAAATAGTGACTATTTTTGCGAGCCATACATAACGACCCCTATTAGGCTGTGCTTCCAGAAACAAGATGATCCTCCCTTGTGATGAGGGAAAAAAAATATGTGAAAGAAGGGAGACAGTATAATGTTTCTGAAAAAAAAGTGTAGTATTATATTAAACTTGATGCTGTTTTGTTTTGTCAGTAGAATTAGAAGATTTCTTTAATAAAGGGAGAAATTGGAAGCAAGAAAGGTTCTTTTTTCATGATTTCTCAAACTAGATATTTATAGTTTTGGTGATAGCAAATTGGTCAGATTATAGGGATAGACTCAGGTTCCAAAACTGATGTACTTCACAAGATCATCATATTATACAAAAACCTTTTACTAGCTGCTTTCTCTTAAAAACAGACAAAAATATTGTACCAACACCAACTGAAGAAATTACCATATTCCACCTGGTTATTGTTTTTATTATCTCATTCCATTCTACTAGCAATGTTTGTTACTGATTACAAGCCATTTTAAAAAAAATTATGCTTGCAAATAAGTATTTTTCACAAAAGAAAAACCGATTTGAAGTTATCGCTGAAAAACCTCACTGCCATAACGTCACCAGGCAAAAAGAGCTCCACCCATTGTCAATCTTGTCAGGTAGACGCAGCAAGACCAGAAAAGAAGGGGGGGGGGGGGGGGGGGGGAGGGAGGAAAACTTCAAAACAAAACAATCAGTACCATGAATAAAGAGTGTATGAACAAAAACTATTTCTCAAAACCTCTAAAAACATTTTTTTCTGACGATGCTGAAAAGAAATGAAGAAATAATGAAATAAGCGTACGTAATAATCTGGTAGTATTTTCCCACATGATTGGGATGTTACAGCATTAAAAATTAAGTTTCAATGTAAGAATCTTTACACACTTTGTCTATTATTGAAAACAATTATTTCGTAGTAAACAAGATGTGAAAAAAATGTACCTTTATCACAAATTACGACTGTCCAAAAAATTTTTTCTTTGCACTAGCTGGTTTTTTTTTGTGCGATTGTGTGCGGGACTGCGAGGCGGGGTGGTTTGGGCCGCTTCTGGCCACTCACGGCGGCCATCGAACAACCCGGCAGAACGGCCCACTCAGCAGCAGAGAGACCAGCTTGCCTGCCACTCCCGGGCATGCACTTAAATTAAGTAGCAAGGCCATTCAATTTGCTGCTCGACAAGATATTTATGTATGTTTATAGACTGAATCGCAATCATACAAAATATTCTGCAACTGAGACAAGGGCACACACAAACAGTATAATTACCTAAATAATGTGCATTTCAACAAGGTATTTTCACACAATTAAAAGCTTATGCCTATCTAATAGATCAAGTTGAAAATCCACAAATGGTGAGTACCACACACGAGACTTAACAAAATTACTTCGTGCACAACATTTTTTTTATACCGTAACTACGAAAAGCTTTTTGTGCCGTAAGGTTATGTATGGTCGAATGGTTTCTACTCAGAAAGAAAATGTATGCACGTTTAATCACAACAGTAATATTTTAACAAACCCCCTATAAATAACTATTGAACCCCTGAACACACAAACCTCTGCAGATAGCTCCATGACTTTGAGATGAAAATAAACCTCTGTCAACATTCTATACATGCAGCCTTAAAATACCAGTGGGGAAATACTAATGCCCACTGAGCGAAATTTGCCTCGTGACTAAAAGTCAACTGGAGTAACTCAAGAAAATCCAGACTTGCTTCAACTTTCACCATGTTTTCCAATGGCGAAAAATCTGGGTGTGACCCCAACGGTCATTTTCAGTCAAACCTCAAAAATAGAAACCTGAAGGTACCTTCATAGTATCACTTTGAAATAACAAGGTTTGTATTAACCAACTATTGCAAAATTTAATCACAATTTTTATATAATTTCAAAATAAAATTTAGATTAAGTTCAAAATATTTTTCTCATTTAGTACAAGCAAACCACGCCTTAAAAAAAAAATTGTCCAAGGAAACTTGCACACAATTTTATACAGCACCAATGTACTTTTTTTATGGATCGTTAAGAAAATTTTAAAACAGCTACACCTGCGGCTCAAAAAATATATTTTGTACTGTACTACTATTTAAAGGCTTCAAGACAGAAGAATACACCAAAATTTTAAAAATTACCAACATAAAAACATGCTATCACTTTGGAAGAATATGTAATTTGAAAACTTTTTCCCCCAATTACACTGAACCAAATTAATGGCATCAATATGTACTAGTTTAGTTGAAACTTCACACAGTTTGTTTAACCAATCATTACTTCATGCAATTGCTTATCCTAAGCACAACAAATTTATATTACATATTAATGATAGATTTGTATTAAACAAATTACTTCTATGTAATTTCTAGGTACTGTGCAAATTAACTCCAAAGAAATAGCCATACTAGTGAAAACTGTTTAGCTAGCATACTTCATAGCAGGAATCCATAAATATTCGGATAGGTGGTAAATTTTAAGATAATAAAATGTAAAGTGAAAATTTTTGGCCATGTTGTAAGTCTCGATCCACCAGATAGCTAACAAATGTTTTTACAGTAGAACCTCGATGATACGTTCCCGTTTCACACATTTTCCCGTGTCATACACCGATTAATTTTGGTCCCGTCGAAAGTACTATATTTACAATGGTTTTCTTTCCCAGAACATACTTATAAAATCATTAATTTCCAGTTTCATACGTTTTTACGAAGCGGAGAAGTCCTAAAATTCACAAATTTTTTTGTTATATTCCTCCTGATAAAATACGTTTTAATGCTTTTATTTTGAAAAACGTTCATTGTTTACCTTTGCAAACGTAAGAAAATAACTTTACTGCACCATAGATATGGATAGTATCAGGAAGACTGTGCACTTCGCTAGTAGCATCTATGGCCAGCACCAAGCGAGACTAGTGGCGCAAACTAGCAATGATTATGAAAATGGTGCCGCGCTTTACCAAGGCACGGATCTCAAATTTTGTGCATTCATTAATCTTTGAATTGAATATACCCGTTTGTTATTGTTTTCTTACGATCGGATTGCTTTGTATTTTACGTTTCTCAAGTTAAAATTTTATTGAAAATTGTTCTGTTGCATAGAGTTGTTTGTAAAATGAAACAAACAAGCAAAAATTTCTGATTTTCTTTTTACAATAGCCTAATTTTTTTAATTTCTAATTTAGTCTTGGTGACTTCCCCCCTTCCAAGAAAGGACTGCTTTACTTGATTATGGACTATATTTTACATTTCTGGCGGTTTTATTATATTTATTTATTTATTTATTTATTTTTATTTATTTAAAATTGTGACATGTCTACCAACAGCTAAAGCCATAGTGGTAGACACCATACATATATACAAAGAGATTACAAAGACACATGGACAAACAAATACAAACTGGACAACAATAGAAAAAAAATATACAAATAGCACGGAAACTAAAATACAATGAAGTCAAAAAATATAATAAAATATTAGAAGTTAGATAAGATGTTCTTGAGGCAAATTTTTTTGTTGGTTTGATCAAAATGATTAACAAGTTTGTTGTAATTAGAAATCAATCTATATAATAAATCATTCCTTTTATTGAAAGTACATAAAAAAGGTGGTTTGCGACAATTAAAGGAAGAAATTTTAATACCGGTTGATTCTAGGACATAAGGACAATTAAGGTAATTATAATAACAATTATGAATAAATAGAGCATCAAGAACATTTCTTCTATCCTTAAGTGAACCTAGAAGACTATTTAAGTTGATTGAACTATTGTTTTTTTGTATTATATAGTGGCAGAGTTTCATTTGAATTTTGTCCAATTTCCCAATGTCAGTTAAATTTAAATTATTCCAAATAATAGAGCCATATTCAAGTTTAGATCTGATTAAAGACATAAATAAGGATAATATTGAATCAATATTAGTAGAATGAAAGGTGATGTACTTGATGAGACCAAGAATTCTATTAGAGTGACAAATAAGTGAATCAGTATGTAAATGAAAGTATAATTTAGAATCCAAAAGTACGCCAAGATCTTTAACATGTTTAGTTTTTAGTATGGGAGAATTGTCAAGGTACTACCTATAACAGATAGGATAGTATTTTCTAGTAAATGATATGATGGTAGTTTTATCTTTATTAAGCTGTACCAAATTTGTGTTGCACCAATTTGCCACTGCAGAGATGTCGGATTGAAGAAGATAGCAATCATGATAAGAAGATATTTTGCGATATATCTTTAAATCATCAGCGAATAGAGTCCCAGTAGAGTAATTAAGTTGATGAATGATGTCATTAATGAAAATATTAAATAATAGGGGAGAAAGGGAACCACCTTGAGGAACACCAGAGGGTGCAGTATATAGAGTTGATTTTATATTCTTTATTGCAACAAAGAAATTTCTGTTTGTTAAATAGCTAGTTAGCCAATTTATATATTTGTCACTTAGTCCAAAAGAAGAGCATTTAGAAAGAAGAATTTGATGATTTACAGTATCAAAAGCTTTGGCCAAGTCAAAGTAGCAAGCATCAACTTGACCACGAGTGATAACTTCAGAGTAAATTGGATTTAAGAACGACACTAAATTCGTTGTAGTGGTTTTTCCAATTCTAAAACCATGTTGAGCCTCAGTGAAACAAGTTTTTAGATTAAAATTAAGATGTTTACATATAATTTTATCGAAAATTTTAGCAAACCCATTCAATAGTGAGATTGGTCTATAGTTAGAAACATCAAGCTTGTTACCCTTCTTATGGATAGGAACAACCTTGGCAGTTTTCCATTTAGTGGGATAAATACCACTAGAGATACTAATATTAAAAATATGTTGAAGAATAGGTGCAAGAATAAATGCACAACCTTTAATTATAAAATTGGGAATATCGTCAGGACCAGTTGAGAGAGAGGACTTTAAGGATTTTATACTCCAAAGAACAAGACTTTCAGAAATGAGTAACATGGGTATGAAATGGTTATTTGAGGAGAAAGTAGATGAATAATTAATTTTGGTAGGAGTTAAATAGACACTAGCAAAATAGTCTGCAAAGCAGTTGGCCATCAGCGAAGAATCATTAGTTACAGAGTCAATAATTTTAAGTGATAATTGTTGATCATAGCCTTTCCTCATTATCCTAACATAATTCCAGAATTTTTTTGGGTTATGTTTAATTTTATTATTTATATTTTCTAACCAATATTTTTTGTCTCTAATTAACAGTTTTTTTACCTCCTTCCTAAAATGTGCAAACATTGAATATAATGAGGGTTCAAATTTCTTTTATATAATTTATGATAATGTTTTTTTAATTTTAATAATTTTATGAGTTGTTTAGAATACCAAAAAGGAAACCTGGATTTACAATTTACAGAAGTCGGAATATACGTATTCATGAGTTCATGCATAATGGATGTTAAGTGATCCACCATAGTATTTACGTCATAAGTATTATTGTAAATAACAGACCAATCATGATTTTTCAATGCAGTGATTAGACCAAGATAATCACCCTTTTTATAATTTAAAAACAAAGCAGAATCACTTTGAACATTAGATACTATTTCCAATTTGAAGTTTACAGAAAGTGCTGGATGATAAACATCTTCTTTAACAAGATAATCAAGAGCGTTATTTATAGTACATAGATCTAAGTTAGTGAAACAAAGATCCAGTAGACGAGTAGGAGGTTGAGTATAGTTAAACTGATTCAAACCCAAAGTGGTTACAAAACTGATTAACGCAAATGCTTTAGATTTTATAGAATTTTGAGTAATATTTGAAGTGTGAAAGTGAGACCAATCAACTCCAGGTACATTAAAATCTCCTAAGAGTAAAATGTCATCTTGGAAATTTTTAAATTTTTCCTCCAGATGTGTAAAATAAAGTGCATAAGTTTCTGGAGTAATTTGAGGTGGTAAATAAATATTACCAAGTGTTAAATATTTTTTACGATTGGTTCTAATTTTAATCCAAATGGCTTCTATTCCCAAATGGTCGTATTCATGAGTAATAAATACATTTTTGAATTTATTTTTATTTACTGCAACTAAAACACCACCTCCTCTATTCATTAGTGTTAAAGAAGGGTCTCTATCGGTTCTAAATACGTGATACGAATCATTAAAATAGTGCGAGTTTATAGACGTTGCCGTAAACCAGGTTTCGGTGAGACAAATGATATCATAGTTTGTATGTAAAATATTATTTGAAAATTCAATTGCTTTAGTCCTGAGTCCTCTCACATTTTGGTAGAAGATTACCCACTCTTTGGGAGAAACAGCCACAAATAAAGATTTATGGAGCTCCTCCGGGCTCCTGGGAAGGATTAGACGCAGATAAGGTCAACTCAGACATAAGTGTAGGCGTCGAAGCAGACGCCGACGCAGATGTAATCTCAGGATTGCCGTTGGCCCGTCCAGAAGCAGACGTAGATCCATTATTAATGATTTGTTCAGGATGCAGTTTCCCGTAAAAAGGACTGATCAGGCATCCACTGGGCCAGAAAACAATGTTATTTATTCTCACAAAGTCTTCTTCAAGCACAGAGATATGAAATGATGAGTAAGTGTTAAATTTGGTACGTAGTTTAACGACTTTAACGTGAGAGAGATTCAGTTCATTAGTAATATACTCTACTATCTCATGTTCCTGAACAGAGGGGTCAAATCGTGTCACAAATAATGCTTTTGTTTTCCTTGGAACCAATTTGCTAACAGTCTTTAGAGTAGGGATATTTCTGATGCCTACTTGCATGGGCGGTTTTTTGCGATCATGGTCACGTTTTTCATCTGAATTAACAATGTTCTTGGCTTTCCGTCCGTATTGCACCGTAGTGAAACCATCTTCACTGGGTTGTTGGTTAGTGATATTATTACTGCTCTTGGCGAAGCGCTTTTCATGCTGATTCATAAGTGGGTCACGGGACGGAGTACCGTTACCCGAGACACCAGCTGTTGCGACACTAGCTGTTGCGACACTTTCACTTTCCGTGTTCTTGTTGTTTGAGGACTTAAGCAAAGCTTGACTATACGATTTCACCTTGTCCAAGCATGGTAATAAACTTTTAATATGAAGTAGTTCCTGTTTGATTTCGGCCGTTTCATTACGCGAGTCTATTAGTAAAGTTTTAAGAACTTCATTTTCACTTCGTAGATCCGTCAAACTTGGCACAAAGCAAGTCAATCCTCTTTACTAAATCATTGAAATTAGGAGCTTCAGTACTATCTAAAATTTCCAGCCTTGTAATTCCAAACGTCTTTTTTTCCAGAGAATCAGTAGAGGCAGATCCAGATCCAGTAGTTACAGATGCCGATTTCCTATTGGGTGACCTAAACATTTTAGAATGGGATTTTACATTTGTTTCACAAAAGGACGCATCACACACTGATGAGGGAAACCCCAAAAAATCTGATTGATTGCTCACTGACAAATTAATGATGAATAACTCGCGGCGAACACGCAACACACAAAAGGCCGGCGGAGCGCACGGCGCACACGTCCGTCGGCTATGAACTCTCGGCTGCAACTGTCATATAATATATATATATAATGATGAATTCATATCTTTCATTAATATAATGCAATTATTCACACATTATGTAGGCTATTGAAGTTTAATCTGACATTGTGCTGGTATGCTAGATTGAAATTTTTTTTTATTATTTCCATTCCTTTTTCATACACTTTCCCGCATCATACACCATTTTTGTGCCCTCCGTTGAAAAGAGTATGGCAGGGGTTCTACTGTAATACAATATCCTGGGGATCACATTATTTTCGCTGCAGAATTGTGAATTAGGTTCTGAATTATCCCAAAAATCTGTGCACTTAAAAAAAAAAAGTGTATTTTCACACACCAGGTGGGCAGGCACCTTTAGGATTTGGCTCAGCTACCTTATAATTTTTTTTAAAACATTTCTCTACAACTAGTAGCAATTTAGCAGTAGCTTTTTAAATATTTTTTTAAATCTCTGGTATCCATACAAACCAAGACTTGGTTCATCACTTCATACAATAAAGGGGAATCCACGAATTAGAGATCTGACAATAAATACTACAAATATTACAACATACAATAAAGTCTCGTTAGTTCTTATGATTGTATATTGCTGGCAAAGAGTTAATTGCATCACAGAGATGTCTGCTGCAGAAGAACTAAGAAATTTTTTAAAGTAGTTCTTGGAGTGGCTAACTGCATGCAGCTTCAAAGGATGCTACAACTACTTAAGAAAAAAAATTTTACTTAGTTTTTTACGGTTGAATTAAAAAAAACCTCAAAAGGACACCTAACCTGCATTCAGTGTGAAGCTTGTGCCTGCATCAACATGCTAGAGTTTCATTTAGATACCTGGGAATTGAAATTTAGAGTTTTCAGCCAAGTTATTTTGTAATACTACAACTCGAGTTCACGTCCTAAAAAACTGATACTCAGGGGTTTTTTTTATGTGCAACATTTTAGCTCTCAGTATTCAGCATTTGGTAGAAGTAATTTTGTGCAATAGAACAGAAGAAGCATGGAACGGAAATGTGTAACCACTGTGCTGTAGTTTTGTTGAGTACAGAAAAAATCTATGAAAACCTGCTATGGTACCTACATGGATTCTGACTTCTTTAGCTATATGTGTAGTCAGCCATTGTCCTTGGGTGCTGGAGAGGCCTAACTTGTTTTGTGCTAGTTTAAAAAAAAATAAAAAAAAAAATTAATATTTTTAAAATGATGTTTATTGAAGTTCATTATGATGATGATGATGATAAAAACTAAAAAAAAGTGGAATCTTTTACTTCTTTACCAGCAACAAGCAAACTGCAGAATGTTGAATGTGCCACATATATACTGAAAAACGATTTCAAATTATACTTTAATCATTTTCTGTACATGTTTCTGTACTTACCGTGTTTTATCGCATAATCATTGCATGCGCATAATTGTCGCACCGTTATTATACTTCTATTTTTTTTTCTTATAAATCTCCACACATGCATTTACATATTTTTTTAAATTAAAAAATACAGCTTGTTCAGTAATCACCACAGAGGTACTTTATTGAAAATTGTATTAAGTATGATTTTCTCATTTTAAATGTTATAAAGAGTAAAAATTCATTAAGGGGGTGCTTCCCATTTCAGGTCATGACTTTATATTTATATTAATCACTCATTCACTTTTAGACTTTTTCAATGGTTTAACTTTCACGAAATGAAAAATATATAAATCACATACTTTTTGCATAATTAGCTGCCCAAATTACATTTTTAATGTTTTTGGGTTGTACAAATAAGGAGAATTTAATTTATTGCAGAACTGAAACTTTTTAGGTTAACTGAAATGCCACTGGTTACTTCATGATAATGGTTTGCATTTCTATCACAAAAAATCATTTCATGTTTCTTGGCTCTCAAAATCGTAACAAATTTGAGAATTTTGAAATGCCAGGTAAAATTAATTAAAATTTTCTGAAAGAAATTGAAACCATTTCTTGAAGTAGCCAGTGGCATTGCAGTTAAACCTTACAAAGATTCAGTTCTGCAATAAATTAAATTCTCCTCATTTGTACAACCCAAAAAATGTTAAAAATGCAACTTTGGCAGCTAATTATGTAAAAAAAAGTATGCGCTGTAATTATTTTTCATTTCGTGAAAGTTAAACAATTGAAAACATCTACAAGTTTATCTGTACTTACTATAAATATAAAAATTGACCTGAAATGGGAGGCACCCCCTTAACCAGTAGCGGCCGGTGATTTTAAATTATGGGTGTTCATACACTCATACATACACACATGCGAACACATAGGCACTCATAAAGAAAAAAAAGAAGACGTCCTACCTTACTGCGTTCTTGAAGACTGTTTTGGTGTCAGATTATCTGTGTTGGTGCGGCACCGTAGCAGTTACTGCTTTTCTTGGAGTCGTGAAAGATATGTTTCGTTTATTACACAAACTCATTTGTAGCCCAAATTAACACAACGAAGCTTATTGAGCAGACTAGTTGTATTTTAAGAGATTTTAAATTGTAATTAAAATGGTCGATTGCTGATCAAGCCTCACATAAATAATAAAAAATTATGTTTGATGTTCTTGATTTTTCAAATTTGTGGCTGGGCTTTAGCTTATCAAAGTGTTGCACCTGAAAGCAGACTCTCTGTAAGCACTGTCTAGCTGTGTACTGATGTTTATTCTATCTAACAATGTAAGTTCAACATTGGCATTTTTGTGAGAAAGAGAGTTTTCATGTTTATTAATTTTATCGCCCAAATGTACGAGGTCCTTATAACCTGACTTTGTCCAAGCTCTAACTTCTGCACTAAAAATCAAGCACCAAAATCAAAACAGAGCATTTGTGTTTACACAGCCGCATAGCCACTTAAGTTTTGTGTAAATGTTTTTGTTAAATTTACGTCTGAAAATACGTTTTTGTGACTTTGTTTCCGTAGTTATTTCTAAATGAGGCTGATCAGGACCTAAATTTTTAATTGTTAACTTTTCCTTGTATGTAAGTTTTCTGTTCGCTAAAATTGTTTGTACGGAATTCATTATGTAGATTTTTAAAAATCGTACATGTTTGCTGTACGCGCCAAATAACACAGTCACATTTTCACAGTTACAGTATTACAACAAAGGGAAACTTTATAACATACCTCAGAAAAATGATGTCCTGCGTAAGGCTCAGAAAAATATTTTACAAACGCACACGCACAATAATTATTTACAGATATTTACGCTCACATTGAACCACACGCAACTGCTTGTTTCCACTGGACGTAAAAAACTGAAAACGAAAAGTTTGTTTGGTTAGGGGTAATAGTATTTGAGTGGACAATACTGGCATCTACCGGGCTGATTCATAAGTTATGACTTACTTCTCTGATCAGTGCTGCTGTGCGTGCTGAAATTTGGAACTCCAACAATGAGCAACGAAACGCCAGGACAATCGCGAGCACATCAGAGTCGTGCACTCGTCCAGTGTTAAATGTCCCGTAGGAGGTGACGTAGTTACTTTGTGCGCATGCGCAGAAGGACCGAGGCAGGCATGCAGGCAGCGCTTTTCGTGCACAGATCCACTGTGAACACTACAGCGTTGCCATATCGCCGCAATCGCAAAAAAAAAAAAAAAAAACAGACGTCCGTGACAGATGCAAACAAAGCGACGAGTGTAACTCTGGTAGCTGTAGCTGCCACTGGTAAAAGTAGATAAAAAGGAACTTTTAACTCTACAAAATAAATAAATAAATAAATAAATAAATAAATGCTCTGTAGAAAACTGGGTGTGCACGTGCACCTGTGCTCTTTAATACCGGCCGCTACTGCCCTTAACACACACACTTCCATGAAAATCAGAAACGGTAACACAGGAATCACTCGTCCCGCTACTCACGTTAGGCGTGACCTCCCGCAGCCACTCGTCGGCCTGCTCGTCAAAGTCAATCTTGCAGGCGTCGCGCAGGTCGCGCGCGGCCTCCTCCCAGCGGCCGAGCAGGCGCTGGGCGCGCCCCCGGAACTTGTGGGCCGCCGCGCTGTCGGGGTTGATGTCCAGGGCGCGGCTGCAGTCCCGGATGCACGCGTTGGGCTTCCCCAGCTGCAGGTAGCACTGGCCGCGCTTCGCGTACAGCAGCGCCGACTCTGCGCCCGCCACAGGACAGAAGCCGTTCTTACCGAGGAGTTGGGCCCGCGTTAGCTTGGGTTTTTCGAATTTTTCCCGCTATTCCTCGACACGACAACATTAAATTTCAAGCGTGGCTTGTCACAAAAAACACACAAACACACGGATGATTACGAGGGGCGAGTGAGTAGTCTTTTAACACGAATAGCTGTCAGGGGCGAAGCCAGGGGGGAGGGGGGGGTTAGGGGTTCAACCCCCCCCTACCCTTAGCACCAAATCTTTAAATAATTTCTTATTCATCACTCAAACAAATTTCATATTAAAATCAATAAAATTTTTACCATTACAATATTTAAACGTAAGTACCGGAAACTGGTACGATAGCACTATTTTACACCTTAAAATCCAAATTTTCCTGGGGGAGGACCCCCCGCTTTAATATGGGGGGGGGGGGGGGGAGGGTTGCATGCTTCATTAACACCCCCCATACACAAAAATCCTGGCTACGCCACTGGCTGTGCATAGCAATTAATACAACTACTCAAATTCGGAAGAATAATTCAAAAATTCAATTTGCAAATATTTTCATGATTCTATGCACTGCTAAGAAAGGAAAGGAAAAAAGGCGAGAATAATTTTTTCTTGGAACCTTAACTTATATAACGGGCGTCGTCTTACTTTCAAGAGTCGACTTATTTTCGGGTGAATACGGCAAGTGATGCATATAGTTTTACAATACGCTTTTTTATATTTAGTTTAAAAATAAAATAACATTCTTCAGCATGACCATAAAAAAAATATTATTTCCATTACTTATTCATAGTGTTTACAGTATTTGTAGATGTTGATAGTAGTATTATGAATTTATAGCGGTGTTGAGATATTGGTAGTAATATTGGGAATAAATATCAGAAAAGGAGGTATTGGATGAGCTCTAATTTAGAATGATCCTACGACACTCACGAGGATTCAGCAGAATCGCCTCTGTGTACATTTGAATGGCCTTCTGGTAGTCACCCTCTGCAAAGGCAGAAATTGCTTCCCTCTTTTTCTCATTAGATTTTTCTATGTCTTCCTCACTAACTTCCTTGTCAGCATCACCCATCGGTTGGGGTTTCTCATCATCCGGCTCTGAAAGAAATATAAATAAACATAGCAAATAAGACTAATTATATCAAGGTTAGCGTGTACTATTTGTCAGATTCTAAACTGTACTGAGAACAAATACATTAAATTTACAGTTGTTTGTTATTTTACCAGCTTTAGTCAGTTTCTTCAGATAAGAACTCTTATACTACTACTTATAGCAGTGATAGGCAACTTAAATAATTTTATATATATATATATAAAATATTATTAGTTACGTTGTTGAGCATTAGTCATCTTTGTCAAATATATGTTGAATAATTTGTCAGAAAACAGCATTCAGTGTTTTCACAAAAATATATATATATAAAAAAAAATATTATTACTATACATGTGATCTTTATATTGTGATGTCGTCCCAGGTGCTCCCGTGGCTCGCACAGGTCGTGTAGCGGGTGCTGCTGAACGAGTGCTTCAAATGCCTGTCGCCGAAAGACGGGAGGATGCACGCCGGAATCAGGCACAGTTTGGAGCCACTCATACCCCTCAGACCACTCACCCACCCCTGCCATTGGAGCCGGGGCAACAGGTGTACGTCCGATGTCACCACCTTTCCTCCAGAGGCAAGAAGTTTTGCGCAAGCCTGGCCCCTAAATGGTCCGAACCCCGTGAGGTAGTGAAGCGACTCGGGCCTACCACCTACGCGGTCACAACACGGAGTGGAAGAGCCGCCAAAATTCACTGAGATGATCTCCGGTTAGTCCACCCTAAGGTTGGTCCGGGACACCTGCACAAAGGTCCACAGAGGACAAGAAGGACATCAGACAAACATCAATTCCCCCCATCACCTCTCGCGGCGACATCGGACACAGATCATGCAACCATAGTATCACCAAGCCCAATGACACCAGCCACAGGTCAACCCCTCCTGTCACAGGCCATGCAGACGGCGAATGCGCACCATACTTGCTCGTCCCCCGAGGCCCAGGCAAGCAGGGCCATGATGCCCGAGCCCCAGGCAAGCAGGGCCACGATGCCCGAGCTGGAGCACATGATGAGGCGCTTGGGTTACTGGGACTATCTGGGGTTAACGGCATCTGCCGTTACCCAGGGCATGTCCCCCCCTTAATGGCCAGCGGATGCGAGTCTAGAGAGATCGACATTTTCGGTGCCGGTTGACGAGCCTGAGTCCACAGGGGCAGACCAGCGAGGCGACGGGCAACCCAGCCAGGAGGACGGAGGAGTGACCATCGTCCCTCTCGATGAGGCCGACGACACAGGGAAAGCACCGCCTGTACCCAACCGAGCTGAGCCAGACGCCACGTCACAAACTCAGGTGGTGCGGCGATCGACCCGGCCTCATGTCCCCCGTCAGGTTCGGGGTAAATGAGGGGTACCAACCACCACTAGAGGCCAGTGCTGGGGGCCGCACCAACCCTAGACAGAACCTTTTCCCGGATGCACACCACTGCTCAGTGATGAGGCTGCTACCGCATATCGCCCAGCCCAACTCCACTACATCTACCAACACCTCTCAGACACAGTGCACTCCAGAGAACTTACAGTGTACCTACGGAGGAAATGCCCCGAGGCAATGCGTGTGATGGGGGCTTCGAGGGGCATAACGGCCTCAGTGAGGAGGGGGGTTTTGACGTCGTCCCAGGTGCTCCCGTGGCTCGCACAGGTCGTTATGCCACCTCGGTGCCTCACCGGTCGGCGTGTGTGGTCGGTGGTAGTGTCTCGAACGGGTGTAGGTCGATTGTCATGGAGAGCGGAGATCGACTCGAGCCCTAACGGGACCTGCCAGGACGCGCCAGTTGGCCTTCACCCCTCGGCGCGAGCAGTCGTGTGCGACTCACGGAGTTCGGCGATCGGCGTTCGTGTGCGGACCGGACGGTCGTGTGCGTGCCGACAACGTTAGTCGTGTGTGTGGTCCAACCACTCCTGCCTGCCACGTGGCGACGTCACAACCACAGAGAGACGGAGTCTCGTGCTGCGAACTAGCCCACAGTAACCACCCCTGTTAAAGGTTAGTTGGCGCCCTCAGACACCACCCAACCACGCATCAACATCGGCAGGACGACAATTGTTTCATGATATTCATTTTTAAATCTCTTTTTTTTGTAGTTTTTGTACATACTATTTTCAAAATGCTTTTACCTATACTATAATAAAAACAGTATAAGCATTGTCAGTACATTGAGAATATTTGCAAAAACTGATTGCAGGTGATGTAGGAAGAGTAATAACACAATATGACTATTTAAAAAAAAAGTTTGTTTGTTTGAACACGCTAATCTTCAAAACCCGTATTCACTCGCGTAATGTCCACACCCTTTATTTATATTTCCCTAAAAGAAAAAATTAAAAATTTGCATAATGTCCGCACCAGTCGTCTACGGCGGGCAACACAACTTTGGCCACCCCTAAAGGACGCAGTATGAATGGAAAGTTGACGGCTCTGTAAACAAAGCCGTGACCTTGAGCTGTCCTTTCTCTCCTGTCCTGAAAGGGTGGGAAAATTCGTTGAACTGAACAAAGCACGGTAACGGTAAACACAGCTGACCAACACGCACGCAAGTTCAAGGCATGAGTTTCGCGTCGAGTTTTGTAGTGTAGAGTACAGAATGGGTAAATATAAATCCTTCACTGCGCGGTTTAAATTAAGAGTTGTTCGTTATGCTGAAGAGCATGGGAACAGGGCTGCTAAAAGGGAGTTTGAAGTGCACGAAAAAAGTGTTCGTCAGTGGCGGAAAATAAAAGAACAGTTGCAGTCAACAAATGCAACACGGCGTGGATCAGTCTTGTTTTCTGTTGAGGTAAGACACGCAGCGCAGCGTAAAAGAAATGTCAACTTTAATTAGTGTGTACCCTGTTTTACGTGTCAGGACAGAACAGAACCCCTCTTTGTTTACATTTGGTTGGAATCCGTCCCTTGGCCATTCTCACGCTCTAAATGTTTCCTTCCCCTTCCTCCTTCTCTACGTCACGAAGGCCATCATATTGCCGGTAGGGGGGGAGTACAGTGCGCAGCAGATGTGGAACTGGTGAGTCACTGTGCTGTTGCCAGCTCGCTGGTTACCTACGCGCCGCACGTAAGGATATGGTACTGCTAAAATATTGCAGCCGTGCCGTTAATAGCCATTTTAATACATCACATATTAATCACATTAATAAGGCACACGTAACCACACTTATTTCAGTGTAGCGCATAATTTTTTTTAATGTTCCGGCGGGTGCGAGACGGTTACCGGTGGCAATTACAGCAAAGTAAACATGGTCTAAGCCGGGTTGTTTGCAAGTGATCCCGCAGCAATATTCTTTTAAAATACCTAGCTAGTGAAATCCAAATTGATTTTAGATACGTTTTGTGCCTTTTTAGTAATAATTAAGACACAAAATTTTGTATTTTTGTATTTTTCCTCGCATAATGTCCGCACCCCATTTTTTTGGCCAAAAATGTGGTCAAATTACTGCGGACATTACACAAGTGATTACGGTACTACACAAATTTTCATGGGGTTTTTCACATGTAACTTGAGCTTAGCTTGGGGCAACACAGACATTATTTCATCAAAATCAACTAGGTAACATTAATCTATACTAAAAATAAAATGCCTAAATGTAAACACTTAAAAATATTGTTCTTATATGACTTTGATAAGAATTCAATTAATAGAATTATACTTTAATTAATAAAAAATTAATAAATTAATTTTGTGTGCACATTTGATAAAAATGATTGATTGAATCACATACTTTTCTTTCAATGGTAAAATACCAGCAGTACCCTGAAAATGTGTGAGCAAAGCCATGGGTTATTAGCTAGTCTAAACAAAAATTTTGTTCATTCATTCAAAAACGGAAACCTCCGAAAGTTCTTCACCGTTTGCTTTGAAAATTTGACACACAGTTGCATTCAAATATGCACATGTTTTTATATACCTATGTCACACATGTGACATTAAAAAAGATAAAAATATAGATAGGTAAATAAATATATAAAAATTAATGTTTAAGTGTTCATCTTCTGTTTTGTAAAGATAAAGATATATAGAGAGCAGAATATATATAGATACATAGAGTGAGATATGGATATATAATATGTAGATAAGAGAGGTTTTATATACAGAGAAATATAGTAAGATTTATAGAGGGATATATATAGAGTGATAGAGATGCTTTGTATATGTTTACTTACTTCAAACAAATTACAAAAAAAATTGTGTGCTATTCCCCCCCCCCCCCCCTTCCCAATTTAACCAGACTGAGAACACATGGTCAAGTACAGCTTGTGTGTGCATAAAGGTATAATATTTCATCAGATGCAACATATTTAATATTAATTTGTATGTGTCTGGCCTCGGATCAGTTTAAAAAATATCTGGCCATCAAAGAGAGTGAAGCTGGCCAGCACAGGCTTAGGGGCTAAAGATATTACAAAACTTGTAGGTACAGTGAATAACTTTTGAGTTCAGAGGTAACAGAACCTCCGATCAAGTGTTAGAGTGTGCTCAAAATCGTGTTGCTTGGGGTGGAAATAATGAGAATGTTTACTCACATGGAACTCATATGTCCAGCCAAGTTATCCATACTTTAATTTCATGTTTCCAATCCTCTGTAAAGTCTGGTTCCCCAATCCCTTGAATCACGTTGCAGAAAAACTATGTCAAACGATTCGAGGGATAAGGAAAGCCGGAAAGCCAGACTCCCCGTCAGAGGATAAGAACAAGAATTCAAAGAAGGCAAACCTGGCTTGACAAAGGAGTTCACAGAGTCAAATTAGTGCTGAATGTAAACTAAATCTTGCAATGGACTTACATTTAGGATTTGTCTCGCCAATTAGAGATCACTGAAAACGGATGAGGTGTAAATGATGAGTTGCATAGAAATAACAGGGAGGCTAACACACCTGTGATAAGAAAAAATCCTTCACTTTCTCAGGTCTGGAAAAAATAATTGTCTAACCACTGGGGAATTACTTAGTCCCTAATAACTACGAAAAAATAAAATTCAAAACCACTATTTGTACGCATACCACACTTTGCTATTGAAAAACGCAGCTATTAATAATTATTTCATTGCACAACTGTCAATAGTACTGAAAATGTGCATAAATGAAGTGCTGATATAGGTGCGGATAAACATAAAGGACTGGGAGGAAAATATTAATTAACACATAGATAGTTTGGAAAGGGGGAAGAAAAGATAAGCACATAGAACTAGTAACCATCAAAATAATAATCTGAAATGACTTTTAGCCACATCATTAAAAATATTCCTTGACCACCTAAGAAATTACCTGACTTTTCCCTCACTTTTGCTAAAAAATATCCTGACTTATCCAATTTTTTTTGTTGCTAGCCATCTTCAATCAATTTGGTGGGGGAAACATAACATCCAACCCGTTTCCAACTTGCTGAAAACGCTGCTTGCTATTTTCAATTTATGCCCTTTGAGAACATTTGTCTGTACCCTGTTCCGGGGGGGAAAAACACGTCAAGCAAAGGCGCGGCTTCGAGAACAAACGTAATTTTTCGCATGTCGCGCAAAACCGACGCAAGACTCCAGGAAGGTTGCGGGAAATTGTGGTGGTCGCTCGCCCTGGGATAGTGGGAGTGGCAATGAATCGAACCCAGATAAGCTTGGCAAGGGGGCAAATGGTCCGACCACTCATACCACCCGTGACCCGTGTGAAGATACACATACAGTGAATTTACCAATTACTGGATGCAACTGAACCAACGACCTTGAGTTTTCCAGGTCACTGTCCCTGTGACATAGTTTAAAAATTTTTAAAAAAATCAGAAGTGGTCAAGTAACTTCCCTGGTCAAGCTGGTCGCCTGCGACTCACCTATCACCCCGGAGTTGTCCAGCTCTATGTCGCTCTCCTCGCTCTCCTCCGAGGCGGCGGCGGCCGGGGCAGACGGCCGGGGCGAACCGGGGCTCGCCGCTGGGCCGCGGGCGGCCGGGATGGAGCCCCCCAGAGACTCCACGTAGCTGCGGAAGGGGCCGAGGCCCGGATGGTGCAACAGGGCCGGGTCCTGCTTGCACAGCCTCACCACCTCGTTGAGCAGCTTCACTTCCGCCTCCGACAGTGGGCCGGCCGACATGGTGCGCCTGCCTGCCGGCAACGCACCCTCGCTCAGCTCGACACTTAGCTCAGCCATTAACACCAGCGGGCAATTCACGTTCACTTAGCTCAACCCATAACACAGACTCGTAGATAGAGACCTGCAAAATTCGCAGATTCATTCAGTGATAGGCTAGAATTCAAACACACATACCTCTTAGATAGTTTTGCTATTGGCTTACTGTTCATCTGGACGAATCTCAACCAGTTATAAACCCTCAACCAAAGAAGGATCGAATCACAGACAAACCAGCTGAGACGACTTACGAGCCGGCAGCCAAAGAACTTGCGTTATTTGCACGAGTGTACAGGGGTATGTGCAGTCTATCCTGAAGGCCATCGAAACCGTGAATTTTGCAGGTCTCTACTCAGACAACTTACATTCACTTTGCTAGACCATTAATAAATTTACACTCATTCAGCTCTTTCATAATACATACTCATGAGCAATTTACACTCACTTAACCAAACTACTGTATAATACATACAATCAATATGCATTAATATGAACAATAGAGACTCAGTCATCTCACAATCATAAAATGCACTCACAACTAACCATCCATAAAACATACAATCAATTTATTTCCACTTAGCTTAACTCTAATACACACTTACAGGCAATTTACATTCACTTAGCTAAACCATAAAACACATACATGAGCAATAGATATTTTTTCAGCTCAATCATAATATGTACTCACAAGCAATTACATAGGGTACTATTCATAAAACATAAGTAGATCCTTATCAAGTAAATCCTTCAGCTTGTATTCATAATAATTTCAAGCAAAACCTAATACTTTTAGAGTACCTATACGCATATTCAAAGTTGACTTGTACTCATGTAGAAGTAAATGGATATGCATAACCTTTACTTTTTACATTAAATAAAAAGCATATCCTTCAAAAATTCTGAGTTTGGTCAGTAGCAGACTCAGGTTTATAGTGAAGGGTTGTTTTATTCAATTATCAGAATGATGGTAGCTTTTGTGAATGACGATGTTAAAAATTACAAGCCCCACTTTCTGTGATTTTAATTTAAAGGATCATACAGTTTCAAAATAGGAAATGTACAGTGGCAACAGATTTTTAGGAGCAAATGAAGAAACTCGGAGAGGTGCATAGTCATCTGTTCATTGACTGAAAATATGTTTACTGTTTACGATATCTCAGTTATCAAAATATTATTGGTCAGAACTTTGCATTAGTCAAGCTACGGTATTTTGGACTGTGACTGCAGTACTTAACAGCACAATTGCACAGTCAAATGTATCAATAAAGTTTCCAACAACAAACAATCAAATTATTGGGGGGAAACAGTAATGGCAAAGAAAGTATAAAATTCCAATCGCAACTGGCATTATTATTGATTGTACCCACGTAGGAATGATGAAACCAAATCGCCACGAAGATGATTACATCGAAAAAGTAAACATACTCTGGACATATGCATGCCACTTGTGATGCAAGAGAAATGTTTCACTAGTATTGACAATAGTTGGCCTGGATCCATGCACAATTTGAAGGCATGAAAAAATTCAAAGGTCAGATTGCAATTAACAAGTAAGGTAAATGTTTTGCTACTTGATGATAGGTATGGGATAGAGACATGCCTCATTATACCATTTAGAAATTCTACTCCTTTTGCTGAGCTAAATTATAACAAACTTTTGAAAAAGAGATACTAATAATTGAACAATATTTTGACCAACTGAAGCACCAGTTTCCTACATTACATTTGTCACTTGAATCTGAAAATGTGCCATAAAATAATTGTTAGCTGTGTTGTGCTCCATAATGTTACCAAAACTTTAGGTGATTTAAATTTCCAAGGAGCAGAAGAGGCACTAGAAGAAGATATAGGGGCCTATCTAGTAGCATCAAAAGTTAGTGAACACTATATTTTTATGGAAAATGATAGCACACAATTTATCAACACTAAGAATCTGGAAAAATTTTCTCCCACAAAATGTAACTACAACAATTGTGCGTATAGTTTTAAATTTTTAATTTTATGTATCAAAATATAAAATAAAAAAATTATGAAAGTCTAAATTTGGGAGAATGAAAGAAAGAAAGTACTAGGGTAAAAAAAAAATATTCAGTGAAAATTTATTACAATGTTGTATAATGTACCGGAGAGAAAATGAATAGCACTGATGGTTTCCCGACTCGTGCACGCAACGTACAACTGATGTACCCGTACTTCGCTACGGCAGTCTACAGGCAGATCACTCTTAGGCCGCTCATTATACATGCCCCTCCTTGTGGGTACGCCACTGCCGCGCGATGCCCGTTGCCATGGAGATGCAGAAGGCATGAACAATGCAAAATCCTGTTCTCATGCACACAAAGTACCCACTGTTGCCTGGTTTAAACCACCCATGGGATCTAATTTTCGGAAAATGTCATCCTGCGTAACATAAGGAACATTACTGTGAAGTTTCAAGTCTGTAAAATATATATACTTGAAAAAAAAAAAAGGGAAAATTTTACATTTAAAGTACCCGCAAAATTTCAACGGTGATGAGGACTGCACTAATAATGAAATAGTCGTTGCCATAGAGACGAATGAAGCATCAACAAAGCAACAGCCGTTGCCATGGTGATTTCCTACCAAAAACTGGAAATTTTGATATATTACGCCCCCGAAACTCCCCTTGGGATCAGATTTCCGCAGAGTCCGTTCTTAGTGAGCGTCTACATCACAAAATGAGTAACTATGCTACATTTCAAGTCAATCGGGTGTAGTTTTAGAGATCTCGTGATGAGTGAGTCAGTGAGTGGTATTTTATCCCCTTGAGGGTAGAATTAATCAAAATCCTTTCTTAGCGGATGCCTACGTCATAACACCTACCTGCATGCCAAATTTCATCCCGAACCGTCCAGTGGTTTGGGCTGTGCGTTGATATCACTATGTCAGTCAGTCAGTCAGTCACCTTTGAGTTATATATATTTAGACAAATTAAGTTTACAAATGAGAATAAGTTTAAAGTGTCAACAAACTAAGTTCATAATGTCTTGTTATAGTGATTTATACACTTACAGTTTCACTCCCACTGCTTGAGAAACACATGTTCATTGATACAATAAGCTTCACAAGGAATATTCCATGACACAAATGAAGTACTATAACTTACTGCATAAGCACAGTGAATGAAGCATTGTTATATATTGTTGTAATATATGTCTGTAATTAAAAGTTATTTTATGTGAATTTCATTTGATAGGTTAGGTGAAAGCTGAGTTGTTGAAGTGAAAGAACAGAGCGAAAGGTTTGGTGAGGGTAGGTCAGGTAATAAAAAAAAAATTATATATACTTTTACATTACGATATGGTAGGGATATTCATGAAGTCACCAACAAGACTGTGCTGAAGCAATTATAACCTGTACATTCTTACAATATAAGTGAAAAAAATAGGTTTTGACAAGAGAGAATGTATATGCAGTATTTTCTCATATTTCACTTAATTAAATTATAAGTTTGGGTTATCGTAAAGTAGACTTAAATTCTACCAGGTCTATTTAGCAATACCAGAATTTCATTTAGTGAAAATGAGACACTTTGCCATAACATTTTTGCAATATTGCAAAGAAGAAAAATATCAGTATTGCAAAATAGAATAGTCTGTTTTACAATACTTGCCAAAATAGTCTAATATTCTAAAAATAAAATACGTGAAAAATAGTGTTTTTATAGTTCACCCAAAACTCCTATATTTCCGCGCTTGTTCCATAAGAATGTAGAGGTGGTAATGACGTAAGCGACGTCTTCATAGGTACACCATCAGTATTGTTACAGAATCAGAATCCAGACAAATCCCCATTGATCTTGTAGTACATGATGCTTGCTTTTTTTAAAATCTAATATGTTGAAGGTTCTGGACATAACAAAAACTTCTGATATAACAATTATGACAAAGTTGAATACAAAAATTAAATTCCACAACGCCTGATATAATTTGTTTGAATTGTAGTATTTTAATATGAACCTGATGCTTGCTTTTTTTAATTTAGAACATCAAAAGCACGGAGTGTAACTTAAATGGGCATTTTTGGACATCCAATAGTAGATGGCAGCAGCTGCTTACAAAACTAGTCATTGCAAACTTTAATTTAAATTAATTATACTTTTTTATAATTTTAATTTATTTGTATTCATGTACAAATATATCCTTGGCAATATCTATAAGAATTTTTTCAACATAAATTATTTTACCAGTTTGTTTCCATAGGTCCTGTATGGTTGTTTTTGAGTATTTCTGAGTAATTTTTGTGAATATCGGGTTGTAATTTTTTTTAAATACTGTTTACTAGAAGAAATTAATTTGGTGTTGCTTGATACACACAATGACAATTTCTTTTATAAAAAAAAAATCCCAGTCAAGGTTTGACGCTTGGACTTGGATGCACAATAGGGGTTCAAGTAATTTTTTCGTCACTATTTACGTTGCAATATCCAAATCAAAAATATAAAAGTTCTTATTTATGGAAAACCACAGGATCTGCAACACAATTAAAACACAACATGGCAACGGCCACTTCACACTGCACAGGTGTTGTAATGTAACCTATAAACAGTAATTTCTAAATAAATTAATTTAAAAAAAAAAAAATTGAGAAACGCTGTTTTAAGGCTAAATAGAGGAATGTCTTTAGTGTTCGGAAAAAGTATGTTCCGAAGAATTTTATTATTTTATTAGCATAGTCCCTAGAAAATTACAGTCTCATAAACTATACACCTTGCACCATTTTTCAACATTGTCGCCACCGTCATTGCGACACTTGCCGTAGCCTGCAAATCAGTTTGAAGAAACCACTCTGGTAAAACTTGGTGCCCTGTCATGCAAGGAATTGTCGCACAGCCTGCACCACCTCAGCATTGTTTTAGAAGTGACGTGCTGAGAGTGCAGCTTTCAAAAATGGAAACAGGAGAAAGTTCTTCCAATGGCAACCATTTTGATCAGTACACGTCTCTCTGCCATTGTGAATTGTACTCGAATAACCTCAAGCACAACGGTCTAATTTCATAAAAAAATTTAATTCCCGAAGATCTAACATAATTTAATTAAGGTAAATATGTAGAGTAGCGGTATATGCGAAAAAAAATGCTAAAAATCCGAAAATCCTTTTTTCTATGCTCTTTCACTTCCTCTTTTCAAATCAACCGGCGGAGATAAGAAATTTAAATACTATAGGAGATATCGAATTTTTTAATTTTGAACATGTAGAGTAGCGGTATTTGTGGAAAAAAAAATTCTAAAAATCTGAAATTACTTTTATTATATGCTCTTTCACTTCCTCTTTTCATTAAAACTGGCGGAGATAAGAAATTCCAAATACTTTAGGAGATATCGAATTTTTTAATTTTGCAATACAACACCTGTACAACCATTCGAACGTCACCATGTTTGTTATTTTGCAGTGTGTTCGTGAATGCGTAATAAATTAAATGGTCGATTAGGTCAGGTCAGTTACATTATTAATACTTTCAAACTAAGCGGACATAAAAAATAATGTGAATTAATTTTAATGGCCGTTTAGTTTTAAAATATTTATAATGTAACTGACCTGACCAAACAAACCGGGACAAAGGATGAACAGTAGGAAATAAAATGGTCGATTAGGTCAGGTCAGTTACATTATGAATACTTTCAAACTAAGCGTACATTAAAAATAATATGATTTAATTTCAATGATTCTTTAGTTTTAAAGTATTTACAAGGTAACTGACCTGACCTAACAAACCCCGACAAATGATGAACATTAACAACTCACGTCAATTCTTTTTGTTACTTATTACTTGCACAACAATATCCAAATAAAAAATAAGACTTTAAAATTAGAAATGTTAAAAAACCACCTAAGTTGGAGGCGGGTACATTTCCTTTGCCATTAGAAGGAAATGATGTAGTCGTTCACCTACGTCGCGATACCTCCGACAGAACATTAATAAATAAATAAATACATATTGGTTCATTTTAATAATGGCCAATCATGGAACTGTCACGTGACAAAATTGTCCAATAAGAAACATAATAGATACTCGCAAACCAGAAACAATGGTGATCGCCGCATGAATACCCAGGTATTGTGATGAAAATTAAAAAAATTGATATCTCCTAAAGTATTTGGAATTTCTTATCTTCGCCGGTTGATTTGAAAAGATGAAGTGAAACAGCATAGAATAAAAGTATTTTCGGATTTTTAGCACTTTTTTTTCGCATATACCGCGACTCTACATATTTACCTAATTTAATTGTATTGTGATATTTAATAATGTAATTGTATTGTGATATTTAATATTGTCTCGGATCTTTTGATGTACAAAATTTAAACAGCAAGCATCATGACCTACAGGAGCAATTATAAAAGACGATACCATCAGAAACAAGGAATAACTTGGATACGTGATACAGAACAGTTACGTCTTCCTCCACTAAATTTCTAAAAAATTGTACACAAACACACCTTTACAGGAACCACTCAAGCAATATACGTGGACCCTAAAAACGTAATACAATTGTTTTTCCTGCAAAAAATTTGTGCAATTAAACAGATATTGAGGAAATTGTGATTCGTGACCGATTAACACTTTCAATGCAAAAATATTCACTGTACAATGTGGCGAGTCGCCACTAAACTAACTGAAAATTGGCATCACACCGTAAAATAATATAAATGTAATCTATAAAAGTATTTACTTAAGTTAGACATAATTATGCAGATAGAAAAGTAAATATTAAAACAGAACCGGCATTACTCGACAAATGTTCTAGAACACCACGTAACATTTAATAGTTTTACTTTGACTAAAAAAAACCACGATATTAGTAAGTTACAATAAATTTACCTTATTGGCAAACAATTCAATATTAAAAATACTTACTATATCAGACAACCGTTTAAAAATACTCTATTAATCAAACACAAAATCACAACTCGCGATATTAGAACCTTGTAACAACACAGTCAATTTCTATATGTATAGCTGAAACAACAACAGAACTCATACAGCACACCACCATGATGGCTTCTGAGAAAATTCATCAATTCAAAAACATTTATCCAAACGAAAAAGTACGATTATTAAGTTAAGATGTTATAAATTAAACCTATTATATTGAAAACCAGTTTCACTACTGCATTACTTATTAAAATTATTATTTATAGCGATCTTCGAATAAAATAAATTTAAAACCACTACTTGATATTATACCTTCACCCCGGAAAAAAAGTACATTTTTAAAATAAACTGGAATCAAACCAAATTATGTACACACATTATAACTACACCCAGCGATTGCTATAAGGTTCCTTAACAAAATGAATTAATCACTTTTTCTAGCTGGGTCAAGATATTCTGTATAAGCATTTAGAAACAATTGCGTGCGCCGAAAACTTGCAGCTGCCCGCGCAAAAACTGATATGATTTAAAAAATGGTTTTAATTTTTCTAGTTTACTTTTCAAACTAAAATTAAATAAAATAATTTACTTAAGTATTAATTTATTCAACGCTCTTTGTTTAGTGATATTTAAGTATGACAGATTACAAAACAGTACCTATTTATATTTACTCCAATCCCCGAATAAAACCACAAGATTGTCTCAAGATGTAGCTGAAGAGAATTTCAAGATTTTTCCGAAAGATACTACTATAAATACCAGCTCTTTTAAATGTAACTATGTAACCTTAGAATCACCATATTTTTTCATAACCACCCCCCCACCACCTCTTCAGGACCATAAAAAAAATGCGGAAATGGTGTACGTTAACTTTATATGATGGATAGTAAGTACCTACGAATTATGTCTCCCTTTTTTAAAAGTAACTTTAATAAAATATCTTTTAAAATTGTTTTCACATAGCTAACACTACATTGCCGCAATTTTTTTTGGACATCTAACAAATTGTGCATACGTATTAACTGAAGGAAAAAAAAAAATCACACAGACTTGCTATACGTAATCATAAATTCGTGGCCAATCCGTGGTTCGAGTGTTTGATGCCCAGTGACACAAACAGTCACAGAGTAACGTCTTCACGAAAATTTAGCTCACCATTAAATTAAATATTAAACAAAAATCGTTCTTCTTTGTGTTGGTGCCATGTGTATGCTGATCCAAACAATTTTAATTATTGAGATATCAATTTCAACAAGCAGTACACATATAGAGGGCATCATTTCATAGCACGAAATGAGGTGTGTCTCATGCAATACCATGCTAAGCTAGATGCCAAGAGGGAAAGAGGTATCAATCAAGGTCTATAAACACCCAAATAATATATTTTATAGCTATAGATTTGTATCAATCAAGAGACATTGTGGTGTCATCCTCCCCGCCCCCACCCCTTCGTCCAGGATTAAATGTACAGTACCTAATAACATGAACAGGCCATTTTCGAAACTCTACTTCATTAAAATTGTTATTTGTCTAGTGAGGGCGCACGAATTCTGTTTGCTCACTTTAAGAATATGGATACAATCATTTTTAGGGACATGAACATTAGAACTATTAATAAGTACCTACTATCTCATATTTTTGTTAATTAACACTGAAA
Source organism: Bacillus rossius redtenbacheri (assembly GCF_032445375.1). Lineage (NCBI taxonomy): Eukaryota > Metazoa > Arthropoda > Insecta > Phasmatodea > Bacillidae > Bacillus > Bacillus rossius. The sequence goes on from NC_086338.1 coordinate 41,204,153, forward strand.
ATGTTTATAATTTGTCCTTTAAATTGACATCGTCCGGGCCTGCGGCCCCTTTGAGTCCGATATGCCACCGCCCAAAAACAACCACCCTCCATTCAAACCTCCCGCTTACAAGTGCGTGCCTGTATGTGTGAGTTGGTCGCCCGGCAAAAGGGCGCTTAGCTGCAGTGCGCCGCACACCTATATGTATTTAAATTAATATTGTAAACCTTTTCTTTTCACCCCTAAACAGTGTCACGACGGGTCAGTCAAGTGAGTGTCTTTTGTTTTCTTAATATAATATTTTTTAATAAAGTAAGTGCAAGCACAGCCAAGGACGCTCCCTAGCGGGCGATGGCGGAACTAGTATATAACTTTATTTAAACTAATTTCATGCACAAACAAATATTATAGACAGTCTGGTCGTGGGTATGTGTATATTAATTTTATAAAAGATTCATGTTATTCTCTGTAATAACCCGGGGCACGCAGTCTCTAAAATGTTAACGGTAATTGTGTTCGGCGCGAAGGATGCCATGTTTCCTGCCGCGAGCCTTGTCTCGCCCCAGTCTCCTTCTTCAGCCGGCCGAGAGCAGACATCTCTGCAGACACCCCGAGGACATCACCGTTGTCTCACCGATAAGTAGCTCTGTAAAATTAACTAATCCAAATCGCTTTCTTTTTCATCCTCGGGGGCTCTCTCGGTTGGTGGGGGCTGTTTAATAATTAATTTTTATACTCTCAGGAGTTTTTTACCACCTTCTTTCTACGTAAAGGCTTGAGGCGGCCACGTGTGTGGTCCGCCTCCTCAACTTATACCGATTCGTGCCTCGGGTGTTTTAGCTGTGTAGAAGGACGTGTAACGTATCAATAAAACCAACTCAATCGAGTCACATGTCTTTTGTGTTTGGGGGCCACATGGGTCCTTAACCCACTCAGTGGCGTGTGGGACACCCTAAGAGCCCACTGCGGTTAGGTAGAAGTGTGCCCGACGCTGAGAGCGGGTTCGGTATAGGAACAGGTGTCAGCATCGAGATCAGGAGGGCTAATATCTCGCCTCACACAGACCACATAACACCCTGAATAAGAGTCTATAGTCGGGTCCACGTGCCCACTCACGTGGTGGCGCCCACTATCTCCGCAACTAGTGCAAAACGTAACATCGGTACGCCCTCAAAATAATAAAAATTTCAATAATATATAAAAAAAACTCTTCCTGCACAGCAATAAAAAAAGTAACTTTAATATGAAAGCATTCATAAATTAAGGAAATAATCATCCTTGTGGTTGTTTTAATGAAATATGTTATTGAAGATTAAGAGGATACACACATACATAAGAGCTCCAGCGGTAATTTAACTTAAGTGTGACATTTAATGTACCAAACAGATGCCACTCTCAGGGAATCAAGAAGTAAAGAATTTAGGAAGTGGGTGTAGGTATGTAACCTTCACCCTGTTTACATTTGAGGTCAGAACCTGAACGACCATGGCCTCTCTAAAGAACAAATTATTACATGCTACAATGTAGTTAAAGACAAATAATACGATTTTATTGTCCTTTATTATTAACAGGAAATGATACATATATGTGTAAATTTATCTTGCTAAGTGGACGAAATGAAACTTAAATGTCGTATATATTAAACTTAGGAGGTGCAGTTCTCAAATTTTAAAAATTGTGGTTAATATTTTTGTATGTTTATTATGTGTACCCAATATAAATTATTATGCTTAGTTAAATTCGGAAATATAATTATTAATCTTAAAAACATGCACATCCCTTTTTCCCCATTTAGGGGTTGGATTCACAAAATGAAAAAAAAAATTGTGGTTGGTTATTTTTGTATCTTTATTATTGGTACCCAATATAATTTATTAAGCTAAATTAAATTTGGAGATATAATTATTAATCTTAAAACCATACTTACCTATTTTTCACTCTTTAGGGATTGAATTTAAAAAAGTTTTCTTATGGTCATTATTGGTAGTAGGTACCCAAAATCATTCATTATGCTTAATTTACTTTAACTTTAGAGATATAATTATTCGTTTTCAAAACATACTTACCTCTATTCACACTCTATGGGTTGAATTATGAAGAATATAAAAATATTTGTTGTAAAATTTTATATGTTTATTATTGGTACCAAAATCATTAATTTTTCGTAAATAAATCACAGATATAGTTATTAATCTCTAAAACATACTTACCCCCCTTTTAGTCGTACAAAATTGCACGCCTATACTTTAAGACATTCATAATGTATTCTTACATATAATATTAACCCAAAACATGTAATTACACTTGCCTAATAGAAATTATTACAGATATATCATCTAAGTGATGTCATTTATCGTATTGCATTTAATGCTGTTACGTAGAGATTATTCTCTCACTGGTGAAATTGTGCTCATATCTTTAATTTAAATTCTTATATGCTAAATTTTTTTATAAAAGTCAATCTTGTCATATTGCATTTAATCCTGTTATGGAGGTATTATTTTCATACTTGCGAAATTGTGCTCATACTTTATATAAAATACTTAATAAACTAATATTTAATAGAATAAATCTTTGACATCGTCCGGGCCTGCGGCCCCTTTTAAGTCCGATATGCCACCGCCCAAACACCACCCAACATCCATTCAAACCTCCCGCTTACCCGTGCGTACGTGTGCGTGCGTGTGTGTTCGCCCGGCAAGAGGGCGCTGTAGAGCCAGTGCACCGCACCCCTAAAATATAATTAAAGTCAATTGTGTAAATTGTTTTTATTGTTCCCGAGTGCAACGTGACGGCAGATCGGCCGGGAGGGTTTTTTTATGTACTGTTAATTAAAATTGTGTAATGAAATATAAGAGCGTTTCCGGACATTCCCGACGGAAGTCGAAGCCAGACAATATTTAAATGTAATTCTTAATAATTATAATCTGAATGATCTTTTTCTTAAATTCAGTAATTATCACGTAATATTTCAAGAATCTTTTTTATGTTATTTTAGTTTCCCGTGGCACGAATTCAGAAATATCTTCAACGGCAATTATTTCGGCGGGAGGATGCCATGTTAGTCGAGCGAGCCATGATCTCAGCCCAGTCTTCCGCCATCAACGACCGAGAGCAGACGCTTCAGCACTCCGGGGACCTCACCGCTTGTTCTTCACCGCTAAGTAATTCTGTTCCACGTTAATTCTTTTTCAAATCTTTTTCGTTTAGTCCTCGGAGCTCCTCTCGGTCGGGGGACTGCTTAATTAATTACCTTGCGACCAATATCGGTCTTTTTCCAAATGTAATACGTAAGTCGAGGTGTGCCCACGTGGTGGGTCACTACACTTAAACCGATTCGTGCTGCGGGCGTTTGATGCAGTTTAATCGTGTACGTGTATGATCGGAGTTGGCCAAATAAATCAGGTGTGTAAATCTAAACTTATTCTTTTATTCTTTTAAATATGTGTGACCACGTGGCAGGGGCGTAGCCAGGATTTTATTTGGGGGGGGGGGGGGGATTAAACATTTGGCTATTCACCCACCCCCCTTGTGAAGCGGGGGGGGAGGGGGGGGGGGTCCGGGGGTCCTTCCCCGGAAAAATTTGGATTTTTACGTGCAAAATGGTGCTATTTTAGCAGTTTTCATAATATAACATTGAATATTGTTCTGCTGTAAACATTATTGATTTTGAATATTAAAATAACACAAATTACAAACTCAACTCAGGTAAAAAAAACCTTCCACACATTTCGGGAGGGGATTGATCCCTATGATCCCCCCCCCCTTCCCAACGCCCCTGCCACGTGGAGTGCGACGGCGTGTGGGACGCCTAAGAGCCCACTGCGTAGGGAATAGCGTGCCCGACTCTGAGAGCGGGCAGGCATTAGTGCTAGGTTGTTTTCAGGGGGGAATTAAAATCACGCCTCACATGGGCGACGTCACGACCCTGGTAAAGAGTCTCACATAGGTCCGTGCCCGTTGCACGGTGGCGCCCTTAAAATCCGAGCATTCATAAAAAAAAAAAAAAAAAAACCGTTATTAAAGATCAGAGACCGCGGCCCCCGTAACATTTTTAACATATACTAATTTACAAATTATTTAACACGTGAAATTATTATGACTTGGAGAAAATCTAACGTTCATTCTAATTTGTGATATTATAAATCTTTTAAATATTATTATAAATAAATAAAGACTGTTAAATCAGTGGTACAATATTTTTAGCAGATTACTCCCCTAAAATAAGTATATATATTTTTATTTTAATAAATTAAAACACAATCAATAAATATAATTAAAACCATTAAAAACCCAAATATATATTTTAATGTAAAAAGTTTGTTGAAAAAATTATTTTTATTTATATTTCAATCCCCTATCATGCTGGGCAAAATCTTTATCAACTCTAGTAAGGTAATTCCATAATAGGCTATATATATAGTCTTAGATTCAATTTTCTCCTTTCAAAATTTTATATTTTAAAACTAAAAACCTCATGTAGCCTACAGCAAAGCATTTATTTGTGTAAGGTAAAACCCGATGAGTTTTTGTTTATTGTTTTGATGCTTTGTAGTTTGAGAATGAACTTTTGAAAGTTGTGGGAGTTCAATTTTATATATTTATTCAGTAAGGCAAAGTGGCAAATGTAAATGCTAAAAAATGAACTCATATCACAGCAATCGAACAACACTAATTTAAATGTCGTCTTGCTCTTCTTGAATTACAACACCTTCCATTTCCTTCAATAACAAAAACAAACACTTAGTTTTCAAACGGGAACCGGAAATTCAAATATCGTGAGTGTTCTGTTCTTTTTCTGTGTCCGAAGTACACAGGTTGGGACAAAAAGTTCAAATTGACGAATGTCTTCGGACCAGGTAGGTTCGGACCGGAGTCAAAATTATGCATTTGGACAGCAACAGCAACAGACGCACACATACATTTCGGCCATGACAGTTTTCGCGTTTCAAAAACATTTACCCAAACATAAAATAGACAAAATGTAAGCCAAAATACAACTACGAAGTCATAAAGGCAAAACGTAAGGCTAGTTAATAATATTAAAAAAAAGTGAATTTTTATACGCAATGTTAAAATTATTTAAAAGTCAAATATGATATATATTTCAAAAAATGGTATTATATTATAACAACTCCTGGACTCATACCAAGTATTGGCCAAATATCAGCCATGTACCAAATGAAAGCTGTAACATTTCTTAACAGATAATAGTTTTCAGAATTTTTGTCTGGGCCGACACTTTTAATGCCGACGGACAGCAACAGGATCGCGCGCCCAGTTTTCCTTGCAGGCAATAGATTTACCCGCCCATTACAGGCCCTGAAAAAAACCATTTTATTTCTCCATTTAAAACTGAAATATATAAATCTAACTACAAAGTCCTAAACCCAAGATAATAAGCTTTGTATTTAACAAAAAAATAGTATTTATTAATAGTATTCTTAAAATTATTTAAATTCAAAAAAAGTACATATTTCAAAAACTTGCATTATATTAAAACGACTCCAGGACTCACACTAAGTATTGCCCGAACATCAGCCATGTACCAAATGAAAGCTGTAACATTTCTTAACAAAATATACTTTTCAGAATTTTTGTCTGGGCCGACACTTTTAATGCCGACGGACAGCAACAAGATCTCGCGCCCTGTTTTACTTGCAGGCAATAGCTTCACCCGCCCATTAAAGGACCTGAAAAAACCATTTTATTTCTCAGTTTAAAACTGAAATAAAAAAATCCAACTACAAGGTCCTAAACGCAAGATATGACGCTTTGTATTTAACAAAAAAAAATAGTATTTATTAATAGTATTCTTTAAATTATTTAAATACAAAAAAAGTACATATTTCAAAAACTTGCATTATATTAAAACGACTCCAGGACTCATACCAAGTATTGGCCGAACATCAGCCATGTACCAAATGAAAGCTGTAACATTTCTTAACAAAATATACTTTTCAGAATTTTTGTCTGGGCCGACACTTTTAATGCCGACGGACAGCAACAAGATCTCGCGCCCTGTTTTACTTGCAGGCAATAGCTTCACCCGCCCATTACAGGACCTGAAAAAACCATTTTATTTCTCAGTTTAAAACTGAAATATAAAAATCCAAATACAAGGTCCTAAACGCAAGATATGACGCTTTGTAATTAACTAAAAAAAAATAGTATTTATTAATAGTATTCCTTAAATTATATAAGGTCAAGAAGGTACATATTTCAAAAACTTGCATTTTATAAAAACGACTCCAGGACTCATACCAAGTATTGGCCGAATATCAGCCATGTACCAAATGAAAGCTGTAACATTTCTTAACAAAATATTATAATCATAATTTTTGTCTGGGCCGACACTTTTAATGCCGACGGACAGCAACAAGATCGCGCGCCCAGTTTTCTTTGCAGGCAATAGATTTACCCGCCCATTACAGGCCCTGAAAAAACCATTTTATTTCTCCGTTTAAAACTGAAATATAAAAATACAACTACAAGGTCCTAAACGCAAGACATGACGCTTTGTATTAAACTAAAAAAAGAATATTTATTAATAGTATTCTAAAAATTATATAAGGTCAAAAAAGGTACATATTTAAAAAACTTGCATTTTATAAAAACGACTCCAGGACTCATACCAAGTATTGGCCGAACATAAGCCATGTACCAAATGAAAGCTGTAAAATTTCTTAACAAAATATACTAATCATAATTTTTGTCTGGGCCGACACTTTTAATGCCGACAAACAGCAACAAGATCGCGCGCCCAGTTTTCCTTGTAGGCAATAGATTTACCCGCCCATTACAGGCCCTGAAAAAACCATTTTATTTCTTCGATTAAAACTGAAATATAAAAATCCACCTACAAGGAACTAAACGCAAGATATAACGCTTTGTATTTAACTAAATAAATATTATTTATTAATAGTATTCTTTAAATTAAATAAGGTCAAAAATTATACATATTTCAAAAACGTGCATTATATTAAAACGACTCCAGGACTCATACCAAGTATTGGCCGAACATCAGCCATGTACCAAATGAAAGCTGTAACATTTCTTAACAAAATATACTTTTCAGAATTTTTGTCTGGGCCGACACATTTAATGCCGACGGTCAGCAACAAGATCGCGCGCCCAGTTTTCCTTGCAGCCAATAGATTTACCCGCCCATTACAGGCCCTGAAAAAAACATTTTATTTCTCCGTTTAAAACTGAAATATAAATATCCAACTACAAGGTCCTAAACGCAAGATATGACGCTTTGTATTAACTAAGTAAATATTATTTATTAATAGTATTCTTTAAATTAAATAAGGTCAAAAAATGTACATATTTCAAAAACGTGCATTATATTAAAACGACTCCAGGACTCGTACCAAGTATTGGCCGAACATCAGCCATGTACCAAATGAAAGCTGTAACATTTCTTAACAAAATATACATTTCAGAATTTTTGTCTGGGCCGACACATTTAATGCCGACGGACAGCAACAAGATCGCGCGCCCAGTTTTCCTTGCAGCCAATAGATTTACCCGCCCATTACAGGCCCTGAAAAAACCATTTTATTTCTCCGTTTAAAACTGAAATATAAAAATCCAACTACAAGGTCCTAAACGCAAGATATGACGCTTTGTATTTAACTAAATAAATATTATTTATTAATAGTATTCTTTAAATTATTTAAGGTCAAAGAAGGTACATATTTCAAAAACTTGCATTTTATAAAAACGACTCCCGGACTCATACCAAGTATTGGCCGAATATCAGCCATGTACCAAATGAAACCTGTAACATTTCTTAACAAAATATACATTTCAGAATTTTTGTCTGGGCCGACACATTTAATGCCGACGGTCAGCAACAAGATCGCGCGCCCAGTTTTCCTTGCAGCCAATAGATTTACCCGCCCATTACAGGCCCTGAAAAAAACATTTTATTTCTCCGTTTAAAACTGAAATATAAATATCCAACTACAAGGTCCTAAACGCAAGATATGACGCTTTGTATTAACTAAGTAAATATTATTTATTAATAGTATTCTTTAAATTAAATAAGGTCAAAAAATGTACATATTTCAAAAACGTGCATTATATTAAAACGACTCCAGGACTCGTACCAAGTATTGGCCGAACATCAGCCATGTACCAAATGAAAGCTGTAACATTTCTTAACAAAATATACATTTCAGAATTTTTGTCTGGGCCGACACATTTAATGCCGACGGACAGCAACAAGATCGCGCGCCCAGTTTTCCTTGCAGCCAATAGATTTACCCGCCCATTACAGGACCTGAAAAAACCATTTTATTTCTCCGTTAAAAACTGAAATATAAAAATACAACTATAAGGTCCTAAACGCAAGATATGACGGTTTGTATTTAACTAAAAAAATTGTATTATTTAATAGTATTCTTTAAATTATAAAAGGTCAAAAAAGGTACATATTTCAAAAACTTGCATTTTATAAAAACGACTCCAGGACTCATACCAAGTATTGGCCGAATATCAGCCATGTACCAAATGAAACCTGTAACATTTCTTAACAAAATATACTTTTCAGAATTTTTGTCTGGGCCGACACTTTTAATGCCGACGGACAGCAACAAGATCGCGCGCCCGGTTTTCTTTGCAGGCAATAGATTCACCCGCCCATACAGGCCCTGAAAAAACCATTTTTTTTTCTCAGTTTAAAACTGAAATATAAAAATCCAACTACAAGTTCCTAAACGCAAGATATGTCGCTTTGTATTAAACTAAAAAAAAGAATATTTATTAATAGAATTCTATAAATTATATAAGGTCAAAAAAGGTACATATTTCAAAAACTTGCATTTTATAAAAACGACTCCAGGACTCATACCAAGTATTGGCCGAATATCAGCAATGTACCAAATGAAAGCTGTAACGTTTCTTAACAAAACATACTCTTCAGAATTTTTGTCTGGGCCGACACTTTTAATGCCGACGGACAGCAACAAGATCGCGCGCCCAGTTTTCTTTGTAGGCAATAGATTTACCCGCCCATTACAGGCCCTGAAAAAACCATTTTATTTCTTCGATTAAAACTGAAATATAAAAATCCAACTACAAGGTCCTAAACGCAAGATATTACGCTTTGTATTTAACTAAATTAATATTATTTATTAATAGTATTCTTTAAATTAAATAAGGTCAAAAAATATACATATTTCAAAAACGTGCATTATATTAAAACGACTCCAGGACTCATACCAAGTATTGGCCGAATATCAGCCATGTACCAAATGAAAGCTGTAACGTTTCTTAACAAAATATACTTTTCAGAATTTTTGTCTGGGCCGACACTTTTAATGCCGACGGACAGCAACAAGATCGCGTGCCCTGTTTTCCTTGCAGGCACTAGCTTCACCCGCCCATTACAGGACCTGAAAAAAACATTTTATTTCTCCGTTTAAAACTGAAATATAAAAATCCAACTACAAGGTCCTAAACTCAAGATATGACGCTTTGTATTTAACTAAAAAAAATAGTATTTATTAATAGTATTCTTTAAAATATATAAGGTCAAAGAAGGTACATATTTCAAAAACTTGCATTTTATAAAAACGACTCCAGGACTCATACCAAGTATTGGCCGAATATCAGCCATGTACAAAATGAAAGCTGTAACGTTTCTTAACAAAATATACTTTTCAGAATTTTTGTCTGGGCCGACACTTTTAATGCCGACGGACAGCAACAAGATCGCGTGCCCTGTTTTCCTTGCAGGCAATAGCTTCACCCGCCCATTACAGGACCTGAAAAAACCATTTTATTTCTCCGTTTAAAACTGAAATATTAAAATCCAACTACAAGGTCCTAAACGCAAGATATGACGCTTTGTATTAAACTAAAAAAAAGAATATTTATTAATAGTATTCTATAAATTATATAAGGTCAAAAAAGGTACATATTTCAAAAACTTGCATTTTATAAAAACGACTCCAGGACTAATACCAAGTATTGGCCGAATATCAGCCATGTACCAAATGAAAGCTGTAACGTTTCTTAACAAAATATACTTTTCAGAATTTTTGTCTGGGCCGACACTTTTAATGCCGACGGACAGCAACAAGATCGCGTGTCCTGTTTTCCTTGCAGGCAATAGCTTCACCCGCCCATTACAGGCCCTGAAAAAAACATTTTATTTCTCCGTTTAAAACTGAAATATAAATATCCAACTACAAGGTCCTAAACGCAAGATATGACGCTTTGTATTAACTAAATAAATATTATTTATTAATAGTATTCTTTAAATTATTTAAATTCAAAAAAAGTACATATTTCAAAAACTTGCATTATATTAAAACGACTCTAGGACTCATACCAAGAATTGGCCGAACATCAGCCATGTACCAAATGAAAGCTGTAACATTTCTTAACAAAATATACTAATCATAATTTTTGTCTGGGCCGACACTTTTAATGCCGACGGACAGCAACAAGGTCGCGCGCCCAGTTTTCTTTGCAGGCAATAGATTTACCCGCCCATTACAGGCCCTGAAAAAACCATTTTATTTCTTCGATTAAAACTGAAATATAAAAATCCAACTACAAGGTCCTAAACGCAAGATATGACGCTTTGTATTAAACTAAAAAAAGAATATTTATTAATAGTATTCTAAAAATTATATAAGGTCAAAAAAGGTACATATTTAAAAAACTTGCATTTTATAAAAACGACTCCAGGACTCATACCAAGTATTGGCCGAACATAAGCCATGTACCAAATGAAAGCTGTAACATTTCTTAACAAAATATACTTTTCAGAATTTTTGTCTGGGCCGACACTTTTAATGCCGACGGACAGCAACAAGATCGCGTGCCCTGTTTTCCTTGCAGGCACTAGCTTCACCCGCCCATTACAGGACCTGAAAAAAACATTTTATTTCTCCGTTTAAAACTGAAATATAAAAATCCAACTACAAGGTCCTAAACTCAAGATATGACGCTTTGTACTTAACTAAAAAAAATAGTATTTATTAATAGTATTCTTTAAAATATATAAGGTCAAAGAAGGTACATATTTCAAAAACTTGCATTTTATAAAAACGACTCCAGGACTCATACCAAGTATTGGCCGAATATCAGCCATGTACCAAATGAAAGCTGTAACGTTTCTTAACAAAATATACTTTTCAGAATTTTTGTCTGGGCCGACACTTTTAATGCCGACGGACAGCAACAAGATCGCGTGCCCTGTTTTCCTTGCAGGCAATAGCTTCACCCGCCCATTACAGGACCTGAAAAACCATTTTATTTCTCCGTTTAAAACTGAAATATAAAAATCCAACTACAAGGTCCTAAACGCAAGATATGACGCTTTGTATTAAACTAAAAAAAAGAATATTTATTAATAGTATTCTATAAATTATATAAGGTCAAAAAAGGTACATATTTCAAAAACTTGCATTTTATAAAAACGACTCCAGGACTCATACCAAGTATTGGCCGAATATCAGCCATGTACCAAATGAAAGCTGTAACGTTTCTTAACAAAATATACTTTTCAGAATTTTTGTCTGGGCCGACACTTTTAATGCCGACGGACAGCAACAAGATCGCGTGCCCTGTTTTCCTTGCAGGCAATAGCTTCACCCGCCCATTACAGGACCTGAAAAACCATTTTATTTCTCCGTTTAAAACTGAAATATAAAAATCCAACTACAAGGTCCTAAACGCAAGATATGACGCTTTGTATTAAACTAAAAAAAAGAATATTTATTAATAGTATTCTATAAATTATATAAGGTCAAATAAGGTACATATTTCAAAAACTTGCATTTTATAAAAACGACTCCAGGACTCATACCAAGTATTGGCCGAATATCAGCCATGTACCAAATGAAAGCTGTAACGTTTCTTAACAAAATATACTTTTCAGAATTTTTGTCTGGGCCGACACTTTTAATGCCGACGGACAGCAACAAGATCGCGTGCCCTGTTTTCCTTGCAGGCAATAGCTTCACCCGCCCATTACAGGCCCTGAAAAAACCATTTTATTTCTCCGTTTAAAACTGAAATATAAATATCCAACTACAAGGTCCTAAACGCAAGATATGACGCTTTGTATTAAACTAAAAAAAGAATATTTATTAATAGTATTCTAAAAATTATATAAGGTCAAAAAAGGTACATATTTAAAAAACTTGCATTTTATAAAAACGACTCCAGGACTCATACCAAGTATTGGCCGAACATAAGCCATGTACCAAATGAAATCTGTAACATTTCTAAACAAAGTATACTTTTCAGAATTTTTGTCTGGGCCGACACTTTTAATGCCGACGAACAGCAACGAGATCGCGTGCCCTGTTTTCCTTGCAGGCACTAGCTTCACCCGCCCATTACAGGACCTGAAAAAAACATTTTATTTCTCCGTTTAAAACTGAAATATAAAAATCCAACTACAAGGTCCTAAACTCAAGATATGACGCTTTGTATTTAACTAAAAAAAATAGTATTTATTAATAGTATTCTTTAAAATATATAAGGTCAAAGAAGGTACATATTTCAAAAACTTGCATTTTATAAAAACGACTCCAGGACTCATACCAAGTATTGGCCGAATATCAGCCATGTACCAAATGAAAGCTGTAACGTTTCTTAACAAAATATACTTTTCAGAATTTTTGTCTGGGCCGACACTTTTAATGCCGACGGACAGCAACAAGATCGCGTGCTCTGTTTTCCTTGCAGGCAATAGCTTCACCCGCCCATTACAGGACCTGAAAAAACCATTTTATTTCTCAGTTTAAAACTGAAATATAAAAATCCAACTACAAGGTCCTAAACGCAAGATATGACGCTTTGTATTTAACTAAAAAAATTAGTATTTATTAATAGTGTTCTTTAAAATATATAAGGTCAAAAAAGGTACATATTTCAAAAACTTTCATTTTATAAAAACGACTCCAGGACTCATACCAAGTATTGGCCGAATATCAGCCATGTACCAAATGAAAGCTGTAACGTTTCTTAACAAAATATACTAATCATAATTTTTGTCTGGGCCGACACTTTTAATGCCGACGGACAGCAACAAGATCGCGCGCCCAGTTATCCTTGCAGGCAATAAATTTACCCGGCCATTACAGGCCCTGAAAAAACCATTTTATTTCTCCGTTTAAAACTGAAATATAAAAATCCAACTACAAGGTCCTAAACGCAAGATATGACGCTTTGTATTTAACTTAAATAATTGGTATTTATTCTAGTGTATAGGGTTTGCCCTGAGACACGCCTAGGTCCTACCTTAAATTGGCCCCTTTCCCACACACTTTAGCTTAGTTTAATTTAAGTTAGGAAAACATTTCAATTGTCATTCGAGTCAGGCTTTTCAGGGGGGTTTCTCCACGCTCCTGGTTGGCTTTAGACACACGTAGAAAAGGGATGATAGTCGAAGTTCTGTCATTTATACTCGATCCTAAAACCGGACGATTCGACGGCCGGCCTGGAAATAACTTCTCATACACTCCAGAGTTCACACATTTTTTAAGCATATTACCATGGTGTTCGCAATAATTGGGGTTAATTGTTTCAAAATAAAACAATAATATACCATGTCATGCACTTTTTTAATACACAGTATTTGAATAAATTTTCCCTAACACATAAACCATACACGCTGACGTCATGAGTTTCTCAAGGTAACCTAATTTGGTACGTCTCTGGAGTTATACTTAATTTATAACCCATTTGCAAGAAGTCAAATGAATCGGAAACACATTGTCGAATAAAATTAGTAAGTATTAATTATTATATCTGTGACATCTTAATTATGTTACTTAGATACAGTGTGCTATCTGTACAAGAGTAAAATTTAACATTAGAGGTATGACAATTCATAATATTGTAAGTTTAATTGTACTTTTTTAATAACTACCAAAATACATACAAATTATGCAGATTTTCCTAGTTATATCCACTAAGAACACGGATATTTAATCATATAGGTAATTCATTTATTATTTATAGGGGAGACATTGAAGCAAACATTTTCTTTCAATTTTTATACATATATGTGTAAGTATGCATGTGTATATATATATAAAGTCCACATTCGGCATTATCAATATGTATGTAATTGGGAAATTCATACATTGGAAGAATTTTTATAACTTGCAGGGTTATGCGGGATTGTGTAAAAAAATATGTACCTAACAATGAAAGGTGAGTATGTTAACATTTTCTAAATGAGGCTCAAAGATAAAGTTACGACACATTTTAAATTTACCTTTTTTGATTCAGGACCGTAGCTTATCAACTGTTCTGGTTCAGAAACTATCTTAATTATTACAAAGTACATCAGAATCCAGTGACGACCGGTGTATGAGCTGCAGCAGGGGAGTCAGTTTGCAAGCGCACTGACATTCACGACAAGCTTGATTCACCAATGCCCACAATGTCACAGAGGAGCCAGCGATTATCAACCAGTCGCAGCCACGCATTGCGACGCTGCGTCTACTGGAAACAATTCTGAAGAGTTGGAATCTGCTGCATTCATTCGCTAGTCACCACAATAACAATACATTAGAATAATGTTGTTTATATACTATTGAGACCTTGCATGTGATGGTAACGGGCCAGCATCTCGTTACCTGTATTTAAGGGGCGAGAACATATCAATTAGTTCTGGAAAAAAAATTCCCAAGAATTATTAAAATAAAGTACATGAAAGATGCTGTTAATTGTACACCATACAAAGTACATGCTGCATTTCAACAAATGTGCTTGCATGGTTAACGTAACGTTATATCAATGAGTAAATAGAAAATTTTATTCGAAATTTAGTCATTAGCCAACCCCAAGTGTGAAAGATATTCAAGCAATTATTTGCAATGTTGCAAATATGTTTTAAAATGGTGCAATTTATGGCTTACTTTTTCAATTTTTCTTTGTAATGAAACAAGAAACAACTTGCAACGTCACAAAAGGCTCGCTCAGGAAGGAGGGTGCAACCTCTCTTTGGAACGATCCTCTTGTTCAATGTCAAATGAGCTACTTGTCACTTGCATTTGTTATTTTCCTAGTGTTAACTAAGAGGTTTCTTATATTTCAATGGTGGTATACACCACAACACTTTATTTTTGTTCGGTACATTCGTATAAGGGAAACTGTAATTACATAATCCAGAGAACATAACATCACTTGGAAACCACACGTACTAAGTGTAAGGTTCTATCATATAGTTAAACAAGTTTGGCTGGCAACAAACACAACAAATTATAATCGGCATTAAACTAAACATTCCCAGTCCATTGACCATAGTTCGAGTGCTTATAGAAGTTCTATATGAAACCAAATAAAAATAATTCTGTAATACTACTGTTATTATTCTCAAATGTATAGAAATATGGTTGTTCCTTCTTGTAATGGTACAGAACACAAAGGTTTACAGAAATATTGTGTCACTTAACAAACATTTGTATTTTTACATATGAACCCCTAATTCGGTTCCAATTACAATTTATCTTAATCTGTTTTAGCACAATATTGAGCTTAAAATTTATTATCCTAATTACACTTCTCAACTACCTATGCGGAAATCGGATCAAATTGTTTTCTAATAAATAAAAAATCGAATAAATAGATACTTCAGCCTACATAACACCATACAGTTTCTGCGAGAATATTTATTACGTACTCATAACACTTAAGAAAATGTTACACAAATCATTGCTTGATATTCATTCGTTCTTCTGTTCTGTCAACTGTGAACATAACGGGTGAATCATCGTGAAGTTATATATGTATCCTTTTGCGCACCTTTCTCTTTCACTGGCTAGCAATTTGTGACGTCACTCTGGAGATATTTTGCTAAAGTAGGCTATGTATACGGAAATATACGTTAATCTGAGTTTTACATTTTGTTAGAACGGCGGTTATCAACAAATGATGATTCTAATGGCAAATTTATTTCCATTCAAGTAAATAAATTAAGAAATTAGATACCTATAACTAATTTTATTGCCTCATTTATTACAAAATAAGTTTTTTTCTGTATTTTGTTTTGTCTCCGCCCAATTTAGGTTTCGAATGGACGAAAGCTACGATATCATTTAATTTTGACAATCTTTTTTTATATAGCCTGAAGTGATTTTATTATTTATTTCAGTGTAATACATTCACAACACAAGTTTGGCTAAATAATGTTAAACTTTTGTAGCAGTGACACCAGTTAACTGTTGTTTGCCACAACCGTAATAAATTATTTTGTGCACTATATATTGTGTACTATATATTGTACTAACAAAATACTAGGCAGGAAAATAATAACGCGGTAGTTTAGATACGGAAAAAAAATCATTTCGCTGGTTAGTACAACCTCATCCGAAAAAAAAAAAGCATTTATTTCAAAAATCAAGATTATATAATTAAAAATATGTCAGTCTTGTAATATTAATATTGATTATTTAAAAATGTTGCATGGTTATTAATCGTTTCACAAAGCTTAAATATTTAAATTTTTCAAAAATTCGTACTTTTTATTCTGCAGTTTTAAATGCAAAATCTGCCACTCCTCTTCCCGGAACTTACCTAACACAATCTTTACTTCTCTACCTGCAGATTGTTATCCCTATTTCAAGTAATGCTAATTTTCTAGAGAAGGTTCTCCATTAAGAACATTTAATGGTTTTTTGAATAACACCTATCCCGAAGAACGCCGTTAAGTATTTTTAATGTGGCTAACGTAACTTACCCAAACATTTACACCAATATACAGTATTTTAAATGAATATTGTATACAACCAATCATTCAAATAATTGAACAGTGTTCGAAATTAAATTACCTTATCCCTCCAGCCATTCACACGATTAAACAATGTTTTAAATTAAGCTAACAAAACTTAACCAACCATCCAAATGACTTAAAAGTATTTTAAAAGTAGCTAACGTAATACAAAATACAAAACCAATGGTAAAATACCGGTAATCTACCTCAATTATCTCAACAACTATTAGCAGAATCATCACACATAATTAAAGAATCTCAAAAAACATTTATAAGAATTTTATGTAAATATTTTCATAAGTGCTTAAACTATGAAAAATTGCCAAAATAAATAGCCAAACAATAAAGCACGAATATCAAAAATTTGAATTTATATTTCGCCGTTTTTTGTTAGTTCTATCAACATAACATGACATCAATTAATAATATAATTAAATGAAAATATTTGGTTTGCGTTTACAACCGAAAATTTGGGACACGTTACAATTGTTCCGAAGTTAATGCAAGTTATTTTAATAACGCAAGTAAGCGTATCAGATATATTAATTCATGTAACAATAAGAGCTAAATTTATTTTCTAAATGAAACGTATAAACATTAATACTAATAGTTCAGTTTATAATAAACTTGCATCTGTATGTATCCTACATAAAAATTTGTGACAAGGTTATAATTCAGAAATTCATTAAAAAATAAAACACTCATTGAAATGCTGTGCCTTTGTTTAAATAAACTTTACTCAGCTGTCAAAGTTGAGGCCTACACAAACAAAAAAATCATTTTCTCAAGATCAGTTGCTATAAAAACTTATTTTGACTATTCATATAACCCTACCTTCCTTACTTCGTGCAATAATCTTTGCTAAAATTAGTCTTTGTTTGCACAATAACACTAAGTTCTGACACGTTATAGTTTTAAAAGAGATGGTTATTTATTATTTAATTCATTTTTGTTGTTTTAGTGTTATTTGGGTAACTATATTACACACAGTCTAGCAGTTTGTCAATTCATATCATCAAACTACCATTCAAACCCGCGCTCGTCGGCAGTATCACCAACGAAAAGTATGCGCGCAGAACGTGAAAATATTCGTCCGCGGATCGGGCAGGCCTGTACACTTAGGCCATTCGATTTTTCGCAGTAATCACTTGACAGTGCACCAACTCATACGCCTCACTGAAGAGATAACAAGCGCCTTCAACGTAAAAGATTATGTAGTTGCGACGTTTTTAGACGTAGAAAAAGCCTTCGACAGAGTTTATCACGCGGGGCTAATCTATACAAACTATATCAAACTAATTTCCTGGTCTGCTATACCAAGCTAGTCGCGTCCTACCTAGAAGACAGAACGTTTTCAGTATCAACTTAAAGAACTATGTCTGACATCAAACAAATAAGAGCAGGCGTACCACAGGGCAGTATTCTAGGCCCTGTTCTATTTAACATATATAGCCTTCTAGAGATTTGCCACGCCCCGAACACCGCCTAGTGAAGTTAGGCTGCTATGTGCTATGCAAACGACACGTTTCTGTATAGCAGATCATACACACTTCACCTAGCCACTACCAGACTGCATTAGCTTAGATTAAATTAGGCTAGGAAAAAAACGGATGCATTAGCTGTGTGCTAGCAATGGTGTACGACCTGGCTTAGCAAAGTGAACACAACGATGTCCGAAGCTATTGTGTTTACTCGCGGAAATCTTCCACCTGTAGAACACAGGCCATAAATACGTTTGTTTGGCGAACAAATCCCACACAAGGACGTCGTAAAATATCTAGGCGTCCACATGGACAGGAAGCTTCTCTGGCACCATCATATAGATGCCTAGAGAATTCAAACTGAGGTTAGACTAAGCTCACTATATCCAGTAATGAGCAGGCGATGTGGAGGCACAGTAACGAACGGTTTACTGTGCTCTACAAAACACTGATTCACCCTATTATTACGTACGCAGCCCCAGTCTGGGCAACCACTGCGAAAACACATTTATTAAAGCTGCAGCGAATTCAGAATAAATGTATTCGAATAGCTACAGACGCTCCAATGTATTACCCTACAGAAGCCTTGCATTGTGAAACGGACACGGAAACTTTGCAAGACTTTTACATTCGAACCCCAGAAACATTTTACGATAAATGCGTAAATAGTTAAAACCCACATGTTTTATCGCTCGGAAATTTTGATCCGGACGTAAGACAAAAATATAAGCGGCACTGCCGGCCAATGCGCGCGGAGCGAAAAAGCACCTGGTCGGTCGAGCTCTCTCCTCACTAGCAGCAAGATGCCAAACCCGCACCGAAAGAGGAGGGGAAACCACCGCGGCCACAAGCACACCGAGCAATGCGAATCCAGCCTAGAGGCAGAGTTCAAGGACTGGTCGCCGATGCGCTCAGAGAGTGGTCGAATAATCGACTTCTACGAGAAGATCTACGAGGAACACATGCCCGCTGGCATCGGCTCCCCGGCTTTCTGTTGCACGATCAAGTGGGATCCAGCCATCGAGCCGGGGAAGCTGAGCGAGCTGGTCACTGGATACGTGGAGGACTACGACGATGAAGAGTACCAGCCAGAAGTAGATGTAGTGCCGATCCGCAGCGCAGCAGGCACCACAGAGGCGTTGGTGTATCTGCGTGATTCGGCCTGCCTTGACCGTCTCAAGAGAGTGCGGGACTCAAGGTACCGCATTCGTACAACAAATGCGGTCGTCCGCATTGCATCAGACCCGCCGGATTACCTCGGATGGGGCATCTACTGGGATGTGGTGCAATGCGAGGAGCAAGCAAGGCAAAACAAGAATAACCACAGCAACGACAGCTCATTCCAGACGCCTGAGCTCACTCCAGAGCTGCAGGACTGCAGCACACAGACGGACAAACCAGCAGGGCTCCGACACACCTCGTGTCAGACGCCCGCCGCAGCCAAGTGGAAACACTCTGGCACCCAAACCGCCGTTTTTACGGCAGAGAAAGGTACCAGCACTGCAGCCACAGCACCAGCACCAAGTCAACAACAGCTGCGCACGCCTCGAGACCGCCCAGTGACGCCGGCCCCTCCAGCCAAGAAGAGGGAGGCGGCCGCCACTGATGCGCGGGAACCAAGACTGCAGCCTGCTGCAGAACATCGCCAGCGGCCTCCGCAACTGAAGAGAGTGCCCTGGCACTTTGTCGTCCTGCGGGGCGGCGGAGGGGCTGGGGTACCGACCGAAGAAGTGGAGTCTGCACTGCACGAGGCCGGCCACAAACCGACCAAGTGTTGGCGCATACGCAGCAAGGCAACAGGGCGCCCCACCGGCCTTCACCGAGTGGCTTTTGCAACACCTGAAGAAGCCACTCGACTCCTGGAGGCCGGCCTAGCCACCAAGGGCGCACAGCTCGCAGCTGAACCAGCTCACACCAGACCGCAGCTCCCCAGGGCCTGGGGCCGCACCGAGCTGCAGTCTGCTCCGCGCGGCGCAGTGCTGCAGTTGGCAGAAATGTTAACTGCGGTGCTGAGCCGCGCTAGGTACACACCGAGCCAGCCGTGGGCAGAGGGGACTTGTCCCCTCCGCCGGCCTAGCCCCTCTTCCCGTTAAAGGGAGGGGGTCAGCAGCCCACGGTCTAGGAACCTCGCCACACACACAACACAGTAGCTAACACAGTAAATCAGTCCAGCCTTTGCCCACACGCAAATAAATAAATCAACACGCTCTTCAAGCAAGTAAATAAAAATCAAAACAAACTGAGCAGCTAAGGCCAACTGCTCAGATTAAATTAATATTCACCCCCCTTCCCCCCCTTTGAATTTAAATTTTAAACTTAAAGGGAGGGCTGGACAACACACGAGTTTAAAGTAGAGTCACCACACGAAATTAAAGTAGATTATACCAGGTCACTTGCAACAAAACACAGCTTCGCAGCTTATTTAAAAGTCAGTCACACAAAAAGTCAAAACCGAAAACACATTAGGCAAAACAGGAGGTTATGGGTCGGCAGTAAGCCACCTGGTACTCCTAAAGGGTCGCGGAGTTCGATGCCAAGATGCGGCATTCGGGCCCCGCGGCCCACATCGGCGATGATGTTATCCCTTTATCAGTCAGACGAGAGTCTGCTGAGGGGGTGCTTCATTAAGCACATATACTGAGCCAGCGAAAAAGCACAGTTCTTGCAATCCTAAGCTGGCAGCTCATAGTATTAAGTATTATTAAGTATAATATGGTTCTAATTGACATACAACGCCCAACACCGACGCAGCCCTCCCTGTAGGTCCTTCCGTGTAGGCGAAAAATACTGTCGTGTTTCGGCCCAGCAGGGCTCGAATTATCGTCTGATTTTCCACTTTTTTGGTCTCCTGAGACCTTGAATGGCGAAGCGCCCAAGAATAATCCCATACACATGTACACATTCATACTGATATTTCTAGTTTAAGAATGTGTGCTGGCTGGCATCATGGCGCGAACACGGACCAAACAGTCCAAGCTCACCACCTTCGCTTAGTAGTGCTTTTTTACTCTGTCCAACTCTTCTTCCAGAACAACCCTTCTGTTCCCGTAACCAACCTGCTTGTTAATTAATACATTAATTTTGCATCCAGCATGAATGAACCCAGGGTTTTCCCTCTGTCAATAGAGGTTTCACCTGGGCGCACCTTATCTAGTGTTAGTCTAGAGTAGTCAGTGAGGGGAGTTTGTCATGGCACTAATGGTGGCCATGGCTGACCAATTCCCTCCTAGCACATGATGCATGCGACCTCTCCTGCATGGCTAACCCCTGCATGATTAGAGCGTATAGGCTTCGGCCTGAGACGGACCTAGGTCTCTCCCTAACCCAGACCCCTCCCAAATACATTTGGTTTTAGTTAGGTTAAGAAAAAAAAGGAAACGCACAAAGCATCTAAGTAATCCATAAAACTTCTTTTACTCTTAGCAGTATTTATACTTATTTCACTTAAAAATTTTAATTTTGTCATCACATGTATTCACCAAAATAAAGAAAATAATTATTTCCTCATTAATGGAGCACTATGATCCAATTGTATCTGTAGGAGACTTTAGGGATAATACTTTAGAAAAACAATGAAACTACATATTTTGATTATCATGTATGAATAAAATGTTAGGTATCTGTTACATAACAACACTGATTGACAGCATTTTGACTCATACTCTAGCTCCTATTTTTAGAGTTAAAAGTTATTTTATCTAATTATCGTTAGCTTTAATTGCAATAGCAAAGTTAAGTCTTCGAATAGGCAGCAATAGAAGTTTTCCCGTTTTCAAATAGAATAACAGTGAAATATCGCAATGGCAGAAAATGTTTTATACACCTGAACCACGTCCTTAAGGATGGCACCTTGGCGCTACGACTCTCGTCTTACCAGCAACAAAGCGTGTTGCATGTTTTGTTCTCACCACGTGGAACAATACCAAGTTGTCATAAATAAGAGCACAACGCTTTGGTAGTGTAACGTTTTACACGCAACTTTTTGTCAAATTTGTATTATTATAATATTCTCGTTCCTTTCCCATTATCGACTTGAAAAATCGGCTTCCACTGATCTTCTCAGGGCCGACGATACAACAGCGACTTCCGCCGAATTGTCCGCGAGTTGGTATTCACTATATTCCCAACAAAGAGCTCCTGTATTGGAAACCTCCAGGGCGTGACTGACTGCCTCTACGCCCTCCCCGCAGGCACACAGCCCGGGCGGGCGCCCCGGCTCCAGAGTGCCTGCAGCTGTCGCCCCCGGTTCTTGTTGCGAGGCGAGCACCCCGAGTCGTCCACGAAACAAAGCTTTCAATCTGTGAAAAATTTCCCCAAAGCTGAATTTTTGCACAGTGGTAGAGCCTACTATGCTTAATAACATACCGAAAGTTTACTGCTGTAGACCTTGTACGTATCACCGAAAACGTGCAGTTAAGTCCTAGATGGCAGCGACTTACAGCAGTTCATTAAAATGATTCGCGTATACGCAGTTATTAACGTAGACTCTCCGTAAATGCATCCAAATAATCTAGAAACACCATTTTACACATTTATGTTAAAACATTTTCAAAATGTTAATACTAAAGGTACGATATTAATCGATGAAGTAATAAGAAGTGTCTTTTATTCACAACGAAAGAATTAAAAACACGATTAACATAAAGATATATGGTCCGCCGTAATAATCCCTTTTACAAACGTTGTTGCATATTTTTAAAGCTTTAAAATGGTATATTGGTTAATTCTCTGACTCAACTGACCGGGCCTCTGAAAGGTTCCGAGCGTCGTAGTGTGTATCCTACCGTGTGGGTACTTAAGTCGCTCGGGTTGGAACAAATTTTGGTCTTAGGAAACAAAGTTTTTTAACATATGGAAAATTACATAAAACCTGAAATTTTGTACAGCAGCAGTATCAATATTTCTTAGTAACATATCAAAAGTTTACCGCTGCAAACCCTGTGCGTTGTACCAAAATCGTGCAGTTAAGGCCTAAGTTACAATTTCTTGCATTGACCCACAAAAATAAATTTTGTAAATGCAATTTCTATAGTATAATCTCATAATGAAGCCCAAAATGTTCTAGGAACTTAACTTCAATTGTTAAAAACAAACACATTTATAAAGATTAAATATATTTTCATTAAATAGGTAGTAGATTTCATTTCACTCCTTCTTTGTATCAATACAAAATAGTGATAATTCAATAAAATTGATTCAATTTTATTCATAAAAGTATGCAATCATTTCATCAATATTTTGTTATGACGTCACGTTAAACTATCGTCCATAAACCGACTTTACAGACAACCAATTTTTTTTTTAATTTAAGAAAATAAAAATACAATTACATAAACATGAAAGGCCCCACGTAAAATTCATTTAAACCAACGAAGTTGCATATTTTTTAAGCTTTAACAAATGGTATATTGCTTAAGAGTGTGACTCCATTGATCTGCCCGCTGGCGCTGAAGCGTTCCGAGCGGCGTAATGTGTAGGCCTATTCTACTGCGGGAGGTGCTGAAGTCACTTGGGCTGCGGTGAATTTAGCTCTTAGGAAACTAACACTTTTAATATAAAAAAAACATAAACGCTGAATTTATTTAGTAGAGTTAGAATCAACGTTCTGTAGTAACATATCAACAGTTTATCGCCCCATACCTTGTGCATCACTCAGAAAACTAGCGGTTATGTCCTAAATCTTAGCTCCTTGTTGCGCTCTACAAATATGAATTCTACAAACGTTTTTATTATTGTATCTTCTCAGTTATCAAATAAAATTAGTTTTCAAAATCTTTTATACTTTTGAAAGTTTAGAAGTGTGTATATATATATATATATATATATATATATATATATATATATATATATAAATTCCTGCGATTTTGTAAAAAAAAAAAACATTTCGCAAAATTTTGTTGATACAACTTTCTTATTTTGCATTATATTTTTTACAAAATCGCAGGAATTAATATATATATATAATGCAAAATAAGAAAGTTGTATCAACAAAATTTTGCGAAATGTTTTTTTTTTTTACAAAATCGCAGGAATTAATATATATATAAACTACAGGAACTTGAAAGTCTTTTAAATTAAGTTTCTTGATATTTATTAGTTTTTAAATGGTATATATTTAGTTGTCTACAATAACCTATTGGGTCGCTAGAGCCGTTAGAGCGTCGCAATGTGTACTGCTCTAGGCTTCATGCTAAAGTCGTTTGTGTTGGAGTGTTTTAGTCACAGGCAACAAAGATATTAAAAATAAAGATAAAAATCGCTAGTAAATTCCTCCAATTAACTAATGTAAGTAGATGCAAAAGTTTATTTGATTTTATTACAATACATCAGAATGAAAATATTTACCTAAGATAAAAACCACAAACCTTTATGGGCGCTATGAAAACTGTAAATGTTTTGTTTCTAATAGACCATGAAGCCTGGATAAAAAATAGATTACGTTACTGAAGTAATAGAATAAGACAATAACTATCATATATTTATTTGTTGATTAGTATTGGTATTAATTTTAAATTCTTTACTTAGTTTTTCTAATCTGGTTTTTCAGTCTTTACTAAAGCATTTTTTTTTTAAGTTTACGAACTGAAAACATGCTCTCAAATATTGATATTGTGCCTCATCTCCAATGTGACGTCATGCGTCCGATGCCTAGAGTTATTACTTTAAAGTTCATTAGTGTTTCGATTTTCCCATTTCAAACAGATTTAGTCAAATAAAAAATAAAAGCTTAAATCGTTCTTTATGAGAAGGAAAGCTTTCCCAATTTTTTTTAGATATTTGTATACATAATTGTTAAACTTGGTATTTTTGGGTGTTCCTGTTAACAAGTTCTAACAAAATTGTTTATTGCAACTTTATGGAGCCATCATAACTTAAGAAAAAATATTAGATTATTATCTTATTTGCGATAATTTAACGGATTTTTTGTTAAATCGAATAAACGTAACATATCTGCAGCAATCCCTAAACTAAATCTTCGGAACTTTGAAACTTGGCCATGAAGGTCGCGTGCAACGCTCGTCGCGCCGGCTTGCTGCGACCAAAGCACCGCCGCAGGACGGCACACACGCCGACCCTTGTTTTGTATGTAAATCATACTTTTATTTCAATGAATGTTTAAAAAAAAACATAATCAATAACGTTATCGACTTTGTTTCAACTTTTTATTCAACATTGAATTTTTTTAACGTGATCGTGTTGAATAGTGTTTCTGGATTATTTTTATGCACTTACAGAGAGTCTACGTTATTAACTGCGTAAACGGGAATCATTTTAATGGACTGCTGTAAGACTCTAACTTCTAGGACTTAACTGCACGTTTTCGGTGATACGCATAAGGTCTACAACGGTAAACTTCAGGTATGTTATTAAGCATAGTCAACTCTAACAATTGGCAGAAATTCAGCTATGGACAAATTTTTCACAGATTTGTGATTCTTTTTGTATTTCCTAGACAAGGGCCTGGGCAGGGCGACACACCCCGCGCATGCCGTGAGTAAACGCTACGGTTCCCGCATCAACTCCCCTTCGGTGAACTGCACGCCTTAGGTGATTCCCAAAGGGCGCAGGGCACTCCCGGCCGACAGCACGCGCGAGCGAAGCTAGCGAATGTACGCCCGGCGACAAGAAGGCTATAGGGATGTTAGCTTCCCGGGTGTAGCCAAGTCGGGTGACTAAGTTTATAGATGAGTTGACACTTTTATAGCCTGAGCGTCTTAGCAGAAAGGAAACCTTTCTTTATACTTTGAAAGGTCGGGTCGTTGCGCTCGTCATAAACCCTTGGAGCAGCTCCACAACACGTCCTCTTCCGATGGCAGCGCAGATTGAAAATTTTCCACCCCTTGCAGTATTAGTAAGACATATCAAAAACTTATATACAATAATTAAGTATGCAATAAATAATAAAATATATAATAGTGGTTCAAATATAATGAAATAAATAAAAATATCAACATATTTGTCGGGTGAAGCTATTGCCTGCAAGGAAAACAGGGCGTAAGAACTTGTTGAGGACCGTCGGCATTAAAAGTGTCGGCCCAGTAAAAAATTATGATAGGAATATTTTGTTAAGAAAGATTTCAGCATTCATTTGATACATGGCTGATGTTCGACCAATACTTGCTATCAGTCCTAGACTCGTTATCATATAATGCCAGTTTTTGAAATATGTACTTTGTTTTACCTTAAATAACTTTAAATAATGTTTTTAAAAATACAAATTTTTTAGTTTAAATAAAAAGCCTCACATATTGTGTTGAGGACCTCGTTGTTGGATTTTCATTTTTCACATTTTAACAGAGAAGTAAAATGGTTTTTTCAAGGCCTGTAATGGGCGGGTGAAGCTATTGCCTGCAAGTAAAACAGGGCGCGCGATCTTGTTGCTGTCCGTCGGCATTAAAAGTGTCGGCCCAGACAAAAATTCTGAACAGTATATTTTGTTAAGTAAGGTGACAGCTTTCATTTGGTATATGGCTGATGTTCGGCCAATACTTGGTATGAGTCCTGGAGTCGTTTTAATATAATGCAAGTTTTTGAAATATGTACTTTGTTTTACCTTAAATAACTTTAAATAATGTTTTTAAAAATACAAATTTTTTGTTTAAATAAAAAGCCTCACATCTTGTGTTTAGGACCTCGTTGTTGGATTTTATTTTTCACATTTTAACAGAGAAGTAAAATGGTTTTTTCAAGGCCTGTAATTGGCGGGTGAAGCTATTGCCTGCAAGTAAAACTGGGCGCGCGATCTTGTTGCTGTCCGTCGGCATTAAAAGTGTCGGCCCAGACAAAAATTCTGAACAGTATAATTTGTTAAGTAAGGTGACAGCTTTCATTTGGTATATGGCTGATGTTCGGCCAATACTTGGTATGAGTCCTGGAGTCGTTTTAATATAATGCAAGTTTTTGAAATATGTACTTTGTTTTACCTTAAATAACTTTAAATAATGTTTTTAAAAATACAAATGTTTTAGTTTAAAAAAAGCCTCACATCGTGTGTTTAGGACCTCGTTGTTGGATTTTCATTTTTCACTTTTCAACAGAGAAGTAAAATGGTTTTTTCAAGGCCTGTAATGGGCGGGTGAAGCTATTGCCTGCAAGTAAAACAGGGCGCGCGATCTTGTTGCTGTCCGTCGGCATTAAAAGTGTCGGCCCAGACAAAAATTCTGAACAGTATATTTTGTTAAGTAAGGTGACAGCTTTCAGTTGGTATATGGCTGATGTTCGGCCAATACATGGTATGAGTCCTGGAGTCGTTATAATATAATGCCATTTTCTGAAATATGAACTTTGTTTGACCTTAAATAATTTTAAAAAATGTTTTTAAATTACAAAAATTTTTAGGTTAAATAAAAAGCCTTATATCTTGTGTTTAGGACCTCATAGTTGAATTTAAATATTTCACTTTTTAACGGAGAAGTAAAATGGTTTTTTCAAGGCCTGTAATGGGCGGGTGAAGCTATTGCCTGCAAGTGAAACTGGGCGCGCGATCTTGTTGCTGTCCGTCGGCATTAAAAGTGTCGGCCCAGACAAAAATTCTGAACAGTATAATTTGTTAAGTAAGGTGACAGCTTTCATTTGGTATATGGCTGATGTTCGGCCAATACTTGGTATGAGTACTGGAGTCGTTTTAATATAATGCAAGTTTTTGAAATATGTACTTTGTTTTACCTTAAATAACTTTAAATAATGTTTTTAAAAATACAATTTTTTTAGTTTAAATAAAAAGCCTCACATCGTGTGTTTAGGACCTCGTTGTTGGATTTTCATTTTTCACTTTTTAACAGAGAAGTAAAATGGTTTTTTCAAGGCCTGTAATGGGCGGGTGAAGCTATTGCCTGCAAGTAAAACTGGGCGCGCGATCTTGTTGCTGTCCGTCGGCATTAAACGTGTCGGCCCAGACAAAAATTCTGAACAGTATATTTTGTTAAGTAAGGTCACAGCTTTCAGTTGGTATATGGCTGATGTTCGGCCAATACTTGGTATGAGTCCTGGAGTCGTTTTAATATAATGCAAGTTTTTGAAATATGTACTTTGTTTTACCTTAAATAACTTTAAATAATGTTTTTAAAAATACAAATTTTTTAGTTTAAATAAAAAGCCTCACATCGTGTGTTTAGGACCTCGTTGTTGGATTTTCATTTTTCACTTTTTAACAGAGAAGTAAAATGGTTTTTTCAAGGCCTGTAATGGGCGGGTGAAGCTATTGCCTGCAAGTAAAACTGGGCGCGCGATCTTGTTGCTGTCCGTCGGCATTAAAAGTGTCGGCCCAGACTAAAATTCTGAACAGTATATTTTGTTAAGTATGGTGACAGCTTTCATGTGTTATATGGCTGATGTTCGGCCAATACTTGGTATGAGTACTGGAGTCGTTTTAATATAATGCAAGTTTTTGAAATATGTACCTTTTTGACCTTAAATAATTTTAATAATACTATTAACAAATACTAAGTTTTTAAATTAAATACAAAGCGCCATATCTTGCGTTTAGGACCCTTTAGGTGGATTTTTATATTTCAGTTTTAAACAGAGAAATAAAATGGTTTTTTCAGGTCCTGTAATGGGCGGGTGAAGCTATTGCCTGCAAGTAAAACTGGGCGCGCGATCTTGTTGCTGTCCGTCGGCATTAAAAGTGTCGGCCCAGACTAAAATTCTGAACAGTATATTTTGTTAAGTATGGTGACAGCTTTCATGTGTTATATGGCTGATGTTCGGCCAATACTTGGTATGAGTACTGGAGTCGTTTTAATATAATGCAAGTTTTTGAAATATGTACCTTTTTGACCTTAAATAATTTTAATAATACTATTAACAAATACTAAGTTTTTAAATTAAATACAAAGCGCCATATCTTGCGTTTAGGACCCTTTAGGTGGATTTTTATATTTCAGTTTTAAACAGAGAAATAAAATGGTTTTTTCAGGTCCTGTAATGGGCGGGTGAAGCTATTGCCTGCAAGTAAAACTGGGCGCGCGATCTTGTTGCTGTCCGTCGGCATTAAAAGTGTCGGCCCAGACTAAAATTCTGAACAGTATATTTTGTTAAGTATGGTGACAGCTTTCATGTGTTTATGGCTGATGTTCGGCCAATACTTGGTATGAGTACTGGAGTCGTTTTAATATAATGCAAGTTTTTGAAATATGTACCTTTTTGACCTTAAATAATTTTAATAATACTATTAACAAATACTAAGTTATTAATTAAATACAAAGCGTCATATCTTGCGTTTAGGACCCTTTAGGTGGATTTTTATATTTCAGTTTTATACAGAAAAATAAAATGGTTTTTTCAATTCCTGTAATGGGCGGGTGAAGCTATTGCCTGCAAGTAAAACTGGGCGCGCGATCTTGTTGCTGTCCGTCGGCATTAAAAGTGTCGGCCCAGACAAAAATTCTGAACAGTATATTTTGTTAAGTAAGGTGACAACTTTCATTTGGTATATGGCTGATGTTCGGCCAATACTTGGTATGAGTCCTGGAGTCGTTTTAATATAATGCAAGTTTTTTAAATATGTACTTTGTTTTACCTTAAATAACTTTAAATAATGTTTTTAAAAAAAAATTTTTTAGTTTAAATAAAAAGCCTCACATCTTGTGTTTAGGACCTCGTTGTTGGATTTTCATTTTTCACATTTTAACAGATAAGTAAAATGGTTTTTTCAAGGCCTGTAATGGGCGGGTGAAGCTATTGCCTGCAAGTAAAACAGGGCGCGCGATCTTGTTGCTGTCCGTCGGCATTAAAAGTGTCGGCCCAGACAAAAATTCTGAACAGTATATTTTGTTAAGTAAGGTGACAGCTTTCATTTGGTATATGGCTGATGTTCGGCCAATACTTGGTATGAGTCCTGGAGTCGTTTTAATATAATGCAAGTTTTTGAAATATGTACTTTGTTTTACCTTAAATAACTTTAAATAATGTTTTTAAAAATACAAATTTTTTGTTTAAATAAAAAGCCTCACATCTTGTGTTTAGGACCTCGTTGTTGGATTTTATTTTTCACATTTTAACAGAGAAGTAAAATGGTTTTTTCAAGGCCTGTAATTGGCGGGTGAAGCTATTGCCTGCAAGTAAAACTGGGCGCGCGATCTTGTTGCTGTCCGTCGGCATTAAAAGTGTCGGCCCAGACAAAAATTCTGAACAGTATAATGTGTTAAGTAAGGTGACAGCTTTCATTTGGTATATGGCTGATGTTCGGCCAATACTTGGCATGAGTCCTGGAGTCGTTTTAATATAATGCAAGTTTTTGAAATATGTACTTTGTTTTACCTTAAATAACTTTAAATAATGTTTTTAAAAATACAATTTTTTTAGTTTAAATAAAAAGCCTCACATCGTGTGTTTAGGACCTCGTTGTTGGATTTTCATTTTTCACTTTTCAACAGAGAAGTAAAATGGTTTTTTCAAGGCCTGTAATGGGCGGGTGAAGCTATTGCCTGCAAGTAAAACTGGGCGCGCGATCTTGTTGCTGTCCGTCGGCATTAAAAGTGTCGGCCCAGACAAAAATTCTGAACAGTATATTTTGTTAAGTAAGGTCACAGCTTTCAGTTGGTATATGGCTGATGTTCGGCCAATACTTGGTATGAGTCCTGGAGTCGTTATAATATAATGCCATTTTCTGAAATATGAACTTTGTGTGACCTTAAATAATTTAAAAAAATGTTATTAAATTTGAATTTTTTTAGGTTAAATAAAAAGCCTTATATCTTGTGTTTAGGACCTCGTTGTTGTATTTTCATATTTCACTTTTTAACGGAGAAGTAAAATGGTTTTTTCAAGGCCTGTAATGGGCGGGTGAAGCTATTGCCTGCAAGTAAAACTGGGCGCGCGATCTTGTTGCTGTCCGTCGGCATTAAAAGTGTCGGCCCAGACTAAAATTCTGAACAGTATATTTTGTTAAGTATGGTGACAGCTTTCATGTGTTATATGGCTGATGTTCGGCCAATACTTGGTATGAGTACTGGAGTCGTTTTAATATAATGCAAGTTTTTGAAATATGTACCTTTTTGACCTTAAATAATTTTAATAATACTATTAACAAATACTAAGTTTTTAAATTAAATACAAAGCGCCATATCTTGCGTTTAGGACCCTTTAGGTGGATTTTTATATTTCAGTTTTAAACAGAGAAATAAAATGGTTTTTTCAGGTCCTGTAATGGGCGGGTGAAGCTATTGCCTGCAAGTAAAACTGGGCGCGCGATCTTGTTGCTGTCCGTCGGCATTAAAAGTGTCGGCCCAGACTAAAATTCTGAACAGTATATTTTGTTAAGTATGGTGACAGCTTTCATGTGTTGTATGGCTGATGTTCGGCCAATACTTGGTATGAGTACTGGAGTCGTTTTAATATAATGCAGGTTTTTGAAATATGTACCTTTTTGACCTTAAATAATTTTAATAATACTATTAACAAATACTAAGTTTTTAAATTAAATACAAAGCGCCATATCTTGCGTTTAGGACCCTTTAGGTGGATTTTTATATTTCAGTTTTATACAGAGAAATAAAATGGTTTTTTCAGGTCCTGTAATGGGCGGGTGAAGCTATTGCCTGCAAGTAAAACTGGGCGCGCGATCTTGTTGCTGTCCGTCGGCATTAAAAGTGTCGGCCCAGACAAAAATTCTGAACAGTATATTTTGTTAAGTAAGGTGACAACTTTCATTTGGTATATGGCTGATGTTCGGCCAATACTTGGTATGAGTCCTGGAGTCGTTTTAATATAATGCAAGTTTTTGAAATATGTACTTTGTTTTACCTTAAATAACTTTAAATAATGTTTTTAAAAATACAAATTTTTTAGTTTAAATAAAAAGCCTCACATCTTTTGTTTAGGACCTCGTTGTTGGATTTTCATTTTTCACATTTTAACAGAGAAGTAAAATGGTTTTTTCAAGGCCTGTAATGGGCGGGTGAAGCTATTGCCTGCAAGTAAAACAGGGCGCGCGATCTTGTTGCTGTCCGTCGGCATTAAAAGTGTCGGCCCAGACAAAAATTCTGAACAGTATATTTTGTTAAGTAAGGTGACAGCTTTCATTTGGTATATGGCTGATGTTCGGCCAATACTTGGTATGAGTCCTGGAGTCGTTTTAATATAATGCAAGTTTTTGAAATATGTACTTTGTTTTACCTTAAATAACTTTAAATAATGTTTTTAAAAATACAAATTTTTCGTTTAAATAAAAAGCCTCACATCTTGTGTTTAGGACCTCGTTGTTGGATTTTATTTTTCACATTTTAACAGAGAAGTAAAATGGTTTTTTCAAGGCCTGTAATTGGCGGGTGAAGCTATTGCCTGCAAGTAAAACTGGGCGCGCGATCTTGTTGCTGTCCGTCGGCATTAAAAGTGTCGGCCCAGACAAAAATTCTGAACAGTATATTTTGTTAAGTAAGGTGACAGCTTTCAGTTGGTATATGGCTGATGTTCGGCCAATACATGGTATGAGTCCTGGAGTCGTTATAATATAATGCCATTTTCTGAAATATGAACTTTGTTTGACCTTAAATAATTTTAAAAAATGTTTTTAAATTACAAATTTTTTAGGTTAAATAAAAAGCCTTATATCTTGTGCTTAGGACCTCGTTGTTGAATTTTCATATTTCACTTTTTAACGGAGAAGTAAAATGTTTTTTTCAAGGCCTGTAATGGGCGGGTGAAGCTTTTGCCTGCAAGTGAAACTGGGCGCGCGATCTTGTTGCTGTCCGTCGGCATTAAAAGTGTCGGCCCAGACAAAAATTCTGAACAGTATATTTTGTTAAGTAAGGTGACAGCTTTCATTTGGTACATGGCTGATGTTCGGCCAATACATGGTATGATTCCTGGAGACGTTTAAATATAAAGAAATTTGTAAAATATATGGGCTGTGTTTATCTTGATATTTCAACAATTTAAGTTTTTTATTGTTTAAAACTTTTTTTGTTAATATTATGGTACATATATGTTGTTATGTTGTATATTTCATACATTTTTCTTTCTTTTATATGCTTTTATTTTCGTTAAATTATGTTAAAAAAGTGATGTTTTCAGCGTGTGTAGTAGAATTACCTCCCATACAGTATGGCGCCATGTTTTGCTGTTGCTGTCCAGCGCATTTGACGCATGACGTCAGAGGGTCATGTGGACCAATCAGCGACGAGTGTCCTTCGGACACAGTTTAGGACATTGCTATTGTAGACGGGCCTTTAATGCAACATCCCAGCCTGAATATTGGCACAGACAGAACACCTAGTTTCAAGGCGAGATGTAGCAACTCTTTTTTATGTTTTAAAATGTTATTGTTAATATTATGTTTTTCTCTCAAATATTTTAAGAATAATTATACACCTATGTAGTTGGAATCATTCATGGCATAAAACCTTTATGCATACGTTACCATACGTTCGAGCGTAGAGCACAAGGGTTCTCAGGGGTCAGCGTCGACCACGTGGCTGGAGGCAGTGGTGCGTCGGCAGTAGAACTGTTCTCTATTTTTATCACACCTACCAAGAATAATAAGGAATGCACTACAAGGTCTTAAGAATGGTTACGAGTGAGATGCAAGTGGTTCAGAGGTATGCTAGATTTATTCATAATTAAATCAAAAGACAATTTCAACAAACAAATAGTGGACTCTTCAGCACAAATTGATTAATGCTTTATTACACAAATGAGCCTCCGCACACATCACATGAAATACGCAACTATTAATATCGTGTTTTACAAGAATAAAGGAATACCCTTAACAGTGTGTTGTGCCGTGTGTGTCGTGAAACTAGCTGTGCATTTACTCCGTGTTCTGTTATTATCTAACAGCAAACAACTACCACAAGAATTACCGTTATTATAATTCTAACCACAAAATAACTATTCAAGCAACACTGGCATCTCAAGCCATTACCACTATTACACAACTTGTTTCGTTCAGTGTTTATTGTTTAAAGCTAAACTGTTATCAGGCCCGGTGAACTATAATTGGCCTCGCCACGCAAAGACTATATTTAAAATGTTACCTAATACAAAAATAAACCAAAACTATTATTTCCATGTATACAAACAATTATATTTTACACTAGGCTTGCATTAAAACTGTATTTGCAAAAAAAATCATCATTACAAAAAAATACTGATTACTCGTCTAAACGTCAGTTTCAAGTACCATGCACGTGTTTACAAAACTGTATCAACAAGTGCGTGCAGCATGCAAAAAGGATGAAAACAGGCCACATACAAGTTATACACAGGTGATGTTATGTTATAATTCTTTTGGCATGTTATGGATAAAAATTACAGTGAATTTATACATTATGCGCGCAGCATGCAATGAATAATTGTTAAGATGTAAAAGCCTACATACAATTAAAAAAATTAATTTACTCTTAAATCATATACCTATTTTAGTGAATGGTATTGAATACTGATTTTTTTTTATTCAGAGCGTAAAAGCCATGAAGCACGGAATGGCATACCCACAAGAAAGGACAGTGGGGTACCCAGGAGGAGGAGCAGAGTTGGACGTAAGTGGCATAACAGTCACTCAATGACTTATCATACACGGTATATAAGAATAAACATCAAGAATACTGATTTATTTTCATTATTAATTAAAATTTATTTTGTATATTTTACTAAATTAAATAATTTTGTACACATGTTTATATTAATTCTTTATATAGTTACGCTCACCACTGACTCTGTAATGCCAAAGATATGTATACCTTAAAAAAAAATGTCTCATGAAACACAAATATTAGCCTATTGCATACAGATGTATATAATATATAAAATGGAAGTGTAACAATATGGTAACATTTTAAATACAGCTACATAAGTGGAACTTGCCTTAGTTATTATATTAAAGTGTTTGTTATATTCCTCACTTTTGAATGGGCACCTAGGTGCCTAACAAATAACTATGCTTATTATTACTAAAAAGCTCTAAATGAAAAATGGAAAAAATGTTATAATTTTTTGAAAATTATATGTTTGCATCATTGAGCATCCTTTGATTATATTTAAAATTTTGTATTTATGCTCTTTCAAAAATCTTTGTTTTTTTATAAATATGCTTATATCTTTTAAATTTATTCTTTAATTGATAAACTGTTGGTATTTTGGTCTTTTATGTATAAATGTTTACATGCCTAAAAGTGTTGTTGACAGATTAGCTTTTTTGTAGTTATGTATGCCTTTGGAATTTTAATATTATATTCTTCTCTTGTAGCCACTTGATTTCTTGCTGCTAAAATTATCGTAAATAACATAGATGCATTTAATATATACAATTGTTTGTCAAATATTTTTTCTAATTTCATATGTGTACGTAATAAATATAAATAAGAAATAAGTTTAATTTGCACCATGTTAAAAGTAATTGAAATTTTAATAATAATCTCGTGTAGGTTTATTAAATAAAAGTGTATGTTATATTCATATTTTTTTCAATGGCCGCCTTAGGCGCCTTACAACCTCGGTATGTCATAGTGGCTATTGCATTATCGGCCATTTTAAACTTTGAAGCAGCATTTGGTTTGATACTCAAGGAATCAAAAATTGTTTGAATCGTTGATATAGCGTTGCAGTTAAAGGAGTATTGGATTATAACATTGAACATTGATTCAATATTGTCCAGAAACCTTGCAGTAATGTTATATTAACTTAGGAATAAATTTTCAAAAATTCAGCAAAGCGTAACCATGACATTGTAATAATTTTTTAATGTTATATGAGTTACGTAATGATTAGTCATATGAATTTAAAGTTTCTTTGAAGTCAAAGTTAACATTTCATGTCATGCTATGCAGCTATGCAAATGAAAGTTACAGACGAGTGAACACTAAATTGTAATATAAAGTATCTGCAACACTTGGCTACTGGACTACATATTCGAACCATCACCTCCAAGCTACATGAGTATAAAACATGAACGTGTGCTATCACCAAAGACCAAGTAAATGTTGGCAGTTGATCTTTCAAGGCACTGAACTTTATATTCTTACCTGTGTTGTATGCAGAAAATGGCACGTGATCTACTTGGCATATCTTTGTACCCTTCGATGCATTTTGTGGTGACACAGTCCTGTGAAATATAACTTCTCATGAAGGTATAGAGGTATCATGCAAAAAAAGAATCACAGCGTGAGGATAGGTATTAGTAATTATATTTTACTTCTGTCGATGAACATGACCCAATTATACAAAATGAGAACACATTTACTCCACATGAATTCTGATTTTCTCCACAAAGAATAAAACAAGAAAAAGTTTCTGTTAAAATAACAATGAACGAGGCACTAACTAACGACTACGGTTAAAAAAAGTTAACATCAAAATCTACAGTAGGGTACTAATTTTACTCTCGTATTATTCTATGAAACACAACAAACTGTTGTACCGAACGGATATATTTTAAATAATATACTTGTATTTACAAACCGCTTATTTCTGTGAATTTTTTTATTTCAATACAGAACTTTAGGCAAAAAGGTTTCACAAAAAGGACACCAAAAGGTACGATCTATCACAATTTTTCCACACGAAGTGTGGCGGAGAAGGTTATCAAAAGGAAAGGGTTTGGTTAAGTTTCATGATTATTTTATTTTTAAAACATCATATAATTCATTTTCTCAGTCTACCTCAATACATATTTTTTTGGAACACACGGACGATGCTTCATCGACCTGTTAAGGCTGGACAGACCTCCATCATTGAAGCCGACACTTTCAACTACGTGCTGCTGCAGTTAAACAAAGAAATTCAAGTGTTATTATGAGACATATTAAAGATTTAATAAAGTAAATGATAATATGTCAATTAATTCAATGTTTAAACGTTTATTCAGGCCAAGGGACCTTATTTCTGCATACACCAACATTTTTATGAAAGTTAGATAATTTGGAGGGCAAAGATGTTAAACAACAGATTTTATATAACTAACGTAATCATCGCTTTAAATGGTTTAAAAAATTTTGTAGATAGAAATTCAGGTTAATTTTCAAGGTTGTTTGAGGATACCTTCAAATTTATACTCTAGTAATTTTAAGTAATGAATATAATTTCAAAATTTAATTCACAACCTTAGAGCTACACAAATACAATATAGTTCCAGCTATTCAATAAGATATTATGCTAATGTACAAGTACATTACAAAAATGCATTAATGTTGTACAATTATATTCAATTTAACGAGCATCTGGCTTGCGATCTGCTTAATCACCTCCGCTTTGAAATGTGTCTTGGGCGTTAATGATGGAGTCCCCTCTCCATACAGTATTGGAAAGGTTCAGTTTATCCTGGCCATAAAAGAAGCGGATTCTGTTCGATTCGCGTTGCTTACGGTGGCCAGACATAAATGGATTAAGGAAAAAACTGAAAGATTAAAAGGTTTCATAAACATAGTAATTAAAAATTAATATTAATTTAATACGTTTTAAATCAAAATTAAATAATCAGATTTAAGTATTGGCATTGTTTACTGAATTTTATGAAGAGCTCTTCAAAAATTTCTTGTAATTAATTCAAAAAATTATAAAACAAAAAAAATATTGTTGCAAAAATTTATAACATAAAAATGTGGCAAATTACTTTCTAAAGGTGCACGTAAAGCTCACAGAACTCATCCACTTAACCAGAATATAATGAACCTTTGTATAAGACACCACGAGACCAGAGAAGATAGACCACAGAGAATATTAACAGCCGATTCAAGGCATTCTAAATGCCTTTAAATGTCCTAAGTTAACAATGCACATGTTATCAACAGGAGTTTGTGTTTATAAGCTAACATTAGCAGTGCCTATACTTCATAGTGTCACAGTCACTAACTAGTTAACAATACAGCCACAATTCGCTGTAGGTGTGTCGGGACTATTTACTTAGAAAAATTACCCAGTAATAGGTAAAAACACCACACAACAATTAAAAAAATATTTACAGTGTCTTCGAACATCAAAAACCATAACAAACAATCAATTCCTAAATATATGTACAAATATAAAAAAAACATTTATCTCAAATTTACATTTTAAAAGAATTTTTTTTCCTAAAAAAGAGAACGTGGCACATTCATATTTCATTCCTACAGTGATATAATTTCTGTGATATGACAAGCCCTGGTAAAATAAGAACCTTTGTGAGTCACAGTTAGTGAGATGACTTCTATATGACCAGTATTTCTATTTAAGTGTCTCTTTCGAACCTTGAAACAACGTTAAAGTGAGATAGTTCACAGTGTTCGTCGGCTATTGCTGCCCCACTCTAAGACACTGAAGTGACAACTGGATATAAATACCACGAATGACAACTACTTTCAGTACGAAAAATTGTGTGCCAGAGAATAGTTTAGATGATGTAGACAAAACACATAAGATCACAGACTGAATTTACCAGTACATCATGAATTACAGCTACAAAGAAAACCCCTTAAAGACAAGTCATTTAACACGCCCTGTAAAGAACCCAAAAAAGTTTCCTACAGAAGAGTACAATTCAAAAAATTACCATGATTAACTATGTTGTGTAAACATTCTAAAATGCATGTATACAATTTTCTTACATAAACTATGAAAATGATTACAAGAAAGACACTTATGCAATTACGACAAGGTGATCAACAGTGGTCTAGCATCCTCGTGGTCTTAAAACATGGGCCATGGTCAAATCGATTTCACCCAAATTCCAAGATATTTATTTGCTACACTGATATCTAACAGCTACAATCTAATAGCTAGCAAGGAATTAACATATAGCTCAGGCAAATATATGTGTAGATAGATAATTAGGTATACTGTGAAAAGATAATGTCAATGATTTTACAACTAGTAGTGTATCACAACAGCCATGAATTAAAACTTTTGCACAAAACTCAACAATGCGTAAAATATACTCTATAATTATATTCAACATACTATAACTATTATACACACAATAAATTGAATATATGCAGGATTCATACATAACTGTTTATAATAATATTAATTTAATAAATCAACGTTTAATTTTTTCTACTCATGTCATTACAGGTATTAATACTGGTGATGATTAATTCATACCCTAGACTCCTAAGAATATCTTCGAATCGGTTTCATTTTTCTCAAATAACTCCAAATAGCTTAATTACTGCAATTCACATTTAATGGTGATATAAGGTACGTGATTTGTTAGACTGTATAATATTATGTTACAATAATGCTGGGACATACATATACACATAAGCAATTGTTAATAGCTGACGGAATAGTGAAAGTAATTTAATTTGTCGAGAAGTAAACAATATTGCTAAATTCTTCATCAGTGCTTGAAAAATATTCACTGAAGGTTGAATTAAAACTGAGTGAAGATTCGAATTAGCAACAGTTAAAATTAAAATATTATAAAAATACATATGTGTCAATTTATTTCTACGAAATACTGGCCGATATCTCGTACCCTAATGATATCTGTTCTTAAAATCTTCTTCATAAAGCATAAAAATACAAAATGTGACTACCATCATTTTCAGAATAAAAATTTACACGGTACTTTTTGAATGACTATTTATATCAACAAAGAGGAGAGTTTGCTAAAAATATTTCTTTCCAGTTGCAGCAATTGACATTGTTGGATCAAATTACACACTTAAAACCATTTATATAAAACTCTCCCCTGCACTGTCAAATAATGTTTCAATATACGTTAATAGAATATACATTAACTATACCTTAACATGATAAGCAACACATTTCTGTTTGAAAAAAAAGTATTATTTGTATACAAAGAAAAAATTAACAAATACCTCAAACAGTGACAAAATTTCTGAATTAGTGGAAAATATTGAAATTATTCCTTCATAACTACACAAACTCTCTCTGAGTGTCGTGAACAGTATGAAGAAGTTTTCTGAAAACAGTATGAAGGAAAACGCAAGTAAACGGCATGTTTGACAACAAGAGACAAGCACTATACCAGTTTGCAATAAACAACAATAAATACATTGAAATAATGGCTTGGAAACAGCGCACACGACAGCCAATAACAAGTTGGACAGAACAAACAGGAGTTCAGAGGAAAAGGAAGAAGAAATTACACAAAATTTGTCAGGTTGGCACTCTCTTACACATTGGGTGTCACAGAAATCACGTAGCTTGAACATGCGTCAAATTATTCATTGATTAGTTGTTCATCACTTCAAAACTGCGGAAGCTATTTGAGACGAAAAACACCCATTTAGCACGAGAGCGCCACCTTATCCTACAACTAACATCCATGATCTCAACTCTCTCTGAACGGTTGACAACACAGAGAAAGTTGAAGCAGCGTATTGGAAAAAAATGACTGAAAGGTTAGAATCACATCGAGATATCGAGGAGATACGCAGGCATGGCAACAAGTCTCAGGAAACGAAGAGAGTGTGAAGGAATTTGGATGATAACCAACACCATGGTGACAAAGAAATTTTCACTATGCTACCGTTTTATTCCTAGTTAATTCATTTTCAACACTTTGTTATTCGGCGGGGGTTTATCTACAAAGAGCATCATTTTACAAAAGTTTAATTCGACTTGCGTCTACTAACAACATTTTTTTTTGGGAAGGTAAAAAATCAACATCTAACAATAAAACAAATATTTTGGGCAGTGGAAAGTATATACAACAGAAATTCACTAGCTAAACACACATGTTTTATAATTATGTATTTACTTTTGCTTCCAGAACATTTGCCGGCAATTGGCAGCAGTGCCAAGGCTATGCTATGTTACCGCGCCATTTGTTAGTATACAAGAGCTTTTCCACAGCTGTGGAATCAACAACCATTCTGAAGTCTTAAATCTTGTTTTGACCTGACACCAATCTTTCATGTCATCATAAAATAGGTCTCTTCACACTTTCCTCTCTTCATCCGACAAATAATAACTGTGACATATATCTACACCATGTTTATGTGCTGAAATTCGCTACGTATAAGCAACCTCCAAAATAAAATATGTTGTAAATTAGTGTTATGCAGTCTTATAAGCAAAGCAATAATTACATTTAACAATCAGAAACTTAACAGTAAAAACAGTTTAGTGATAATCTTCAAATAATATCATTGATATACGAGGATAAACCTAAATCAGATTTTCTTCTTCTTTCTCACCTGCTCCATCTAACTTCTTCATTATCAGCAACGTAATTATTCGTGGTCTACATTTTGTTTCTCTCATAGCACTACATAACTACCAGCATCATAAGCGTTGTTAATATGCTAGAATATTTAATTAATTTACATTTTTCATTTATAATTTGCATACACTATTTATTGTAGTTGGTCACTACCAGTATCGCAGTCTCTTGTTAATCAACAAAAATTTACAAAACAATGAAAATGATTAATTTTTTTTTTCGGGAGCCCTGTTAAACACAGGGTTTAGTCTGTAGCCTATTGTTGTTTTCGTCTACCAACAGGGTTGCCAGCAATTACCAGATATTCACTGAAGAACACATTTACTCTCAATCTGGGCCTTGATTTCGTTCACTTGCGTTTCTATAGAGTTTTTCAACTCTGAAATAAAAAACACAATCAGCAACACACACACAGAGACACTTTTAAGTCATGGAATTACAAGTCGCTGCTGAAGCCTAACTTTTTAACGGTGAGGAATCATTAATTAAAAAAACTAGTTATAAAATAGAAATACTAATGACTGCAAAATGCATTAAAACTCAAAAATACATTCTTACTTACTATTTAACTTTATGTATTAAAATTCCAACTCAAACAAAAGGTAAACCAAATGCATTGAACTATCGAAGGTTCTTGGACAGGTGGTGGCAGACAGTGATTTTCTGTTCGTATTCTTAAATACGGGAAAATCTGTTTTTGACAATAGCTAATATGGTAGTTTCTCTTAACTGGAACAATTTTTATAACATGTAAAATATACATGTAGTGAAGCAACACATCTTACATTATGCTTGATGTATCAGTCTGCTGCTATGTCCATGAAAAAAAAAAAGTGATCAAAACACTAGTGACAATTATACTTCTTATAAATATAGAGGGAACATGTCAATTTGGTTTTCATAAGACTTGTGTCTTTTAAACCACCCACTAAATAATAATAATAATAAATAATGCTTATTAATATAAAGCAAGCATAATGTTAGAAAATGAGCTCAAGAAAAAAAAAGAATCAATATTTATACTGTACAAAAAAATCGAAAACAAATCTTGAAAATGGAATTAAATTATTGTAGGCAACAAAGCATTTCCAAAATTAAAAAAAAGGAAATATGTGTAAAATTATGCATCAAAAAGACTGAAGTTCTTGAGAAAAAAAAAAGAAAAAAAAACTGAAGTTGGGTTGTTATTAAAGCCGACAAGTGCGCTAGCCATATAACAATGATGACGTACAGGTAGACCACATGCGCAAGCTGCGCATCAAAACAAAGTGACCACAAGGCGTATTTTCCAACACAATAACAAAAAAATCTGTGTCATGGCGTACGCGTTGGCACAC
This sequence comes from Bacillus rossius redtenbacheri, assembly GCF_032445375.1. Classification (NCBI taxonomy): domain Eukaryota; kingdom Metazoa; phylum Arthropoda; class Insecta; order Phasmatodea; family Bacillidae; genus Bacillus; species Bacillus rossius. The sequence goes on from NC_086338.1 coordinate 41,246,810, forward strand.
TGTTTAGGTTGTGAAACCTATAAGCAATTTCTACGCCGAGTTTCAATATTTCACGACGAAAATTAATAAATTTTGCAGTAAGTCAAGTAACAAGTTTACATTAAACATTTTCAACCAATGCACGTGTCCGTTTAAGTCGAGGAGATAGAAAGTTAGTAAGTTATTGTGTGTAATGTTTGCTATTTTAATATTTTTAGAAGTCTGAATGAGAAAATCCCCACCCTCTCTCATTTTTCTCTAGATAGAAAATATTTTTTTTATAAATAAGTTTGACGTTAGTTCTTTATTCATCGAGGCTCGCTTTATGACATTATTACTACTATTATTAAGATTTTTTAAGCTAAAACAAACTCCTAGCATTAGCCTTTTTGCAGCTTATGCTAACTAAATGCTAATCAGAATGACTTCAACTTTACAACAAGCACCCACTTCATGAACTATAACCAAATATTGTAGAAAACAATATGATATAGGAAACTCAGGCCCGCTATCATGAGCGAGGCACGAGACATATTAATACAGCGATCCTAACGGTGCGAGCTGTAAGCATGCATACATGCGAAAATTTAAATTTGTTTACGCAAGATTCTACCCATTGCCCACCTCTATGATTTGTCTGCTGGAATTCTGGAGGGAAGCCTTCTTTTCACAGACGAGAGAGCCAAACTCCCGATCGTGCATCTTCGGTTTTTTTTTTGTTCATTGTAAATAAATATGGCGGTGTTGATAAAAGGATACTAATGGTCAATTAGGTTAGGTTAGCCACATTATAAATAATTTAAAACTGTGGACGGTTTATTTGGTTAGGATAGCTACATTAAAGATACGGAAAAAAAGCATGAACTTCGGGGAACTTCGGGTTTTGGCTCTCTCGTCTGTGAAAAGAAGGCTTCCCAATTCTGGAAGCTTACGCTTCACCAAGTATTGTAGTAGAAGCCACAAAGAATGCAATTATTTGTTTATAACCCATTTACGCATCAAATAGCAATGGAAGTGAAACAAAAACTTAAAAACCTCGCACAAACAACATTGTTTACAGCGATAAGTACAGCTCATGCCACCAGAATCGCTGCCATCACTTGTATCGCGGATTTTATACGACTTTCCTATATTGTCCGCCTAGAATATTTCCGCTGTTAAATTGAGATTAGTATAAAAGTAAAAAAAAAAGAGCAACATTTACACGAACTGAATTGGACAGTCGTATAGGGAAATCTCAAGTCAATGATGGAGCCATGCGAAGGACGCAAGAACCGGTATTCGTCATCATTTACTCTGTGGCGAGAGCACCCTGGCGGCGAACAACAACCAAAAAAACAACAATAACAACAAACATAACCCTGTTTCGAGTGAGAGAATAAAAGCGCTGCAAGCATCGGTTAGAAAGCACTGCGAAGCAAGCCGCGCTGGTCAGACACCTGCGCTCCCATATTACCCTGGCGAAGCGGCCGCTACCGTACAGCATACAACAAACAACTTCCTACCGCCAGGGAATATCGAGTTTGAGGGGGGGCGCACATGTGAGCACCAGGGCGGCCGGTAACTGAGGGTGGAGAGGGGGAGAGAGGGGGAGGGAGAAAGGGATTGGGGAGAAGGAAGGGGTGAGAGGAGGTGGAGCCCGGGCGCCTCTTACTTAAAGGGCTGTGCGACATATCGACATGTCTACATGTCGATAGGTCGAACCTAGATCGAAGGCTTTCGTGGCCAGAGTCAATGAACTAATTCTCGGCTTCTGGGTCGAGGCCTCGTCTGCCCGACGTTTCGGCAATTTTGTTGCAGCCATCTTTCAAGGGCGATTGGGGTCAACCCAGAAGCCAAAAGAGTAGGTCGATATCATTTTTAGTTCTTGGTCCCGACGTACCAAAGGGGCGGTATCCTAAAGGCGCCTTTTTTTAAATTTTATTTTGAAAGCCATCACCGTCATCTTTCGAGACCAACACGTCGAACTTTCATCGACGTCGACATGGATGTCGCACAGACCCAACAGCCGTACACACTCAGCTATCGAGAAGGACCACTCGCGTGTTAGCGGCAGGGCAGGGCTTCTTTTAGACGAGCCAACGTGCTGAGCGAGTCCTTCAGTAGGTACTCGCCAGAGACGCGTAGCAAATTCATGTGTTCTCATGTTGCAAATACAATAATTATAAACTGAAACTCGGCCATGAAATTTAAAGTAGAATTCTTTAAAATAATGCCGAGAGTGATAAATATACCGAAATTGTTTTCAACTACATTTCTGGTCGCGAATCACACGTAGTTTCCGCACACGCCACTAGAATTCGCTGCCGGAACAGCTATGTCGACTATAGAATCATTCAATTTGCAGACAGAAATTTTAAATTGTAAGTAATGAAACGGCTCCGATAAAAGCGTAAAGACTTGGAAAAAAATACTAAACCCTGGCTACTAACTTGATTTTCGACAAGGAACTTTGTTTAAATACCAGCCATCTAGTTGAAATTCACTGAACAGTTAATACTATAGAGTTTCCCATTGTATTTGTGAACTTTGGTTAGCGAAGTCCGCCACAGATGATAGCACCATGGTTGTTCCTTGACTTCCATCACATTCATGAAATTACTCTCATAAAATGCCGTACACATAATTCCAAAATGTTACCCATGAAAAAAAAAAACTAACTAAACCCATGTGCCCACAAACCTTACCCAGAATGACCTACACTGGTTTGGAATGTTATGTACACGAATCATGTTGTTGCTGGTTCGGGCCTTGTAAACCTATTACAGAACTGGTATTTTGTCTGTCCTCTGATATTTTTTTTTTATCTCAGTGGAAGTGTGCATGTTCTGGGCTGTTCAACTCTATTATGCAGGTGAAGAAAATGTTATAATGTTCCATGGTAAAGCAAAGGAAATCTTTAGAGCCGGAGATAGTAAATTTCCATATGCCGTACTGACCGCAAAAGCAAGAACACATGAGAATATTGTGAGCACAAGGTAAGTAAAGGACACAGAAAGCCTTATAAACAACAACCATCACATCGTATTTAATGACATTTGTTTAAAGTCGGTTCAAGCTATCCCTCACGTGCAAAGAAATTTTCCAAAAGATTCTGGTTCGCATGATGAGAAAGTAAATTATTGTAACTACATAGAAAATGATGATCTAACTCTGTATTCATCAACGATGTAATATTTTTTACTGAAGTATTCCTGAAACTTTGGAGGTGTTGTTTTGTAAAATAACTACTGGATACTGAGCTGTTTTAAACTGCAAGTTGTGTGTCTCTTGACTTTCCCTGAATTGGGCATCACTTTGGAATATGTTTACCTTATCGTCACTTGAAATATCGTCACTTCAATTGTGAACCACCAATATAATACAAATTTCCTTTCTCGCAAAATAACTTACTTTTGAATAAGACAGAGTTTTCGTCAATGTATATTTTCCTTATCCCTTACATGACCAAAAGTCAAGAAACTTGTGGTAAATAGGATCCAACTAACGTGATTACTCTCGCACATTTCTCGAGTGTTGACTTCCTCCGACACCCAAGAAAAACAGGACTTCCAGGATTTTAGCAAGTTCTGAACTACTGCGATTCAGTCTCAGGACTCAATGTACATTCGTAATACCAGAAATTTATATTTAAAAAATCAATCCTCGCGGTTGATGTCAGGAGATGAGTCGTCTGCTCGATCCCAGAGGGCAAGACCATCTCAAGTCACCAGGAACAAGAAACATGAGCGAAGAGGTTTGAAAATGGAGCAGCATAAGAAGAACGCTCACACAGAGGGAAACGAGAGAATGCTTACACCGAAAAGGCCCACATGTTCGGTCATAGAAAAAAAAAAAAAACCTGTTGCAAGCTGCAGCCCAGACTTTCCGAAAGATAGACGGGTCATATTTCCATCAGGTGCTTAGCATACAAACACTTAAAGTCTGGAAAGAACTGGGGACTTACTCCATTGCAAAGAATGTACAAACAACACACGTACGTACTTTATAACTCACTATTTGCTTTTCTTTAATCATGTTAGGTCGACGATATACAATGAAATTCTACAACATACTGAAGTTCTTGGCAGAAGGGAATACTGATTGGAAATTATAATCGAACTGTTGTATGGGATATAGAATATAAGTGATGATCGTGTGAGGAAGGACGATACTAAAAAAAAAAAAAAAAAAAAAAATTGACAAAAAAAACCGAAATGATTACGAATCTTCAAGAAAGTTCATACAGTACAACTTGATGGATTGTTACAAGTAGTTTATCGACTGTAATTAGGTGTCAAGAGTAAGTTTTAACTTTAACGTCTCTTAAACATGTGTTAATTGTATATTTTAAGAATTATTATTTAGCAATTGTTTATTTATTTTTTACCGGAAGAAGTTCTTTTACTTTAGGATCTAACCTGAAGCCCTGCCCAATACAACATACAGGTCTACGCTACCCAAATTCCAAACGAATACCTCTTACGCTGGAATCACAATAGAGCGACGGGTTGGACGCGAATGTTTTCCTAACCGATCACGTGTGACACATCTGTGAAGTCAGCGTGACTAAAGTGGCGGGCGTGACTTCACCATTTAAAAAAATCATAATTTTTTTATCCATTTACACTCCGTTACGGGCTCGACGGTACTGAAACGATCGTCACAATCTAGTTTCCAAATGTAGGTCGGACCGGTATTTTTTTTACACGTATTTCTTTAAGGTTTTTAATACTAAAATTTTACACTTTGAATCAATGAAATGTGTTCGTACACAGTTATATATATATTTTTTCGAAATAAATGTCAAGTTCGAAAAAACGCATTTCTATCAAATATCGAGATTAAAACCAAACCATATAAACAATGATTTGCTGTCGTTTGGTGCACAGCTAATGGATATATACACACACAGTTTTACTTCGACCTCAGTGAAATTTTGCGGACTTGACTTTGAAAACAAGAGACTTAATTACTGTCTACATGATATTTTGGTAATTCTTGAAGACATTTTTACACACTTGACGCGCACAAAATAAGAGGGAGATGACTATGTATGTGAAAAAAAAAAATAACGTCTGCTTGGTTGTTTGTTTTTTTCCATCTGAATACTTTTACAAAACCTACAGTTCAGGCTGACCTTTGAAAAAAAAAGAGCCAGGTCGCTCGGTCCTGTCGCGCGCAATTGTGATTCTTGCGTTACCTGAACGCCCGCCAGGGGGACGCGCCAGCCACATGCAGTAAGTAGGCCTACGTCATGCAATCCAAACGCCGCTTGTGTTCAGTTCCAAACCTCCGGGGGTCTCAACTCGTTACTCTTTACTCGCCGGCCGACAGCGAGTGGTCCTTCAGTGTGGGTGGAGCTGCAAGGGGTGGTAGAGGGGGTGAAGATACGAGGGCGCCCGGGCTCAGAAGGGTCAAAAAAAAAAAGGGGGGGGGGGGGGAGGCCCTCGCGAGCTGCAACCTCGGCGGGGGCGAAGTCTTCGGCGACGACGGCAGAGAAGCGACTCTGATGACCCGGCACGTGTGACCAAGAGACACGCCCTTTCCAATGCCCCTCGTCACACTGTCAATATTGTGGACCGGCACTAAAACGGAAAATTTATATGAGTAAATATATATAGGTATATATATGTATTGTTGAAATCATAAATAATGAAGTAATCACTAGAGACCTGTAAAATTCGCGGATTCATTTCGCGATAGGATAGAGTCCAAATACTTTTGACATTATTTTGCTTCAGTGATTGGGCCGCAGTTTATCTGAAGGACTCTGGGCCAATGAAAAATCTTTAACAGAAGAATTAGCGAATCACGATCATTCCAGTCAACAGGTGTTACGGTCGGTAACCAATCAGCAGATGTAATTTGCACGAGTGCATAGAGGATCACGGAGTCCATCCTTTAGGGATTTGAAATCGCGAATTTTACAGGTCTCTAGTAATCACATATATAAAATATGAATAATGTTTATATAATGGAAATACTACCCTTAAACCAAATTTTAAAAGAAAGTAGCGGTTAAATATAATATTATACAGAACGAAGAACTTGGAAAAGAAAATTCCTTCTTGCATACCCCTCGGGGTTCATATCAAGAGGGAAAAAGTTATACAGAATAGGATTAGTTGTCCAAATGTTTTGTCTCCAGACTACACTTGGGAACAGAGCTGGAGGTGTAAACACTGGACGGAAAATGGTCTCCAGGAAGTCACCACCGTGGTGGACGTGCCAGACGACGACCTCAGCCGGCAGATTCGGGGGTTCCGATGGAACTTCACTCGGACCAGGGACCTCAATTCCGAATCTGCTGTGTTCCAGGAGGAGTGTCGGGAACTGGGCTGAAGACAACTGGGTACCACAGACTTCACATCCACCAGTCCGACGCGTGCGGTGGCAAGTTTCAAACAGGATCAGGATCCTAGAGGAGCGCCTTGCCAAGGTTGTGGCTGACCACCAGCAGGATCAAGTTATTCCCGATGGCATACCACTCTAAAAAAAAAAAAAATTGTACTTTTACAAGGGAAATTCTTGGAAACCCTGTTGCCAAGGATATTTCTTGAAAAACTACAAGGCAGAGCCTTGCAAAATCGCACATGGTACAAAGCTCTGCCTTGTAGTTTTACAAGTAATATCCTTGGCAACAGGGTTTCCAAGGATTTTCCTTGTAAAATATACAAAAATTTCTTTCAGTGAGGGCTTCCACTCATGACTCGACTAGACTGGACAGGAGTTTAGGCTACCCTGTGACATAATATTTGAACAGACAGCCTCAAATCATTCTAAATCATGTCACACTATAAAAATATTGTTTTGGGTCTGAGATTACTCAAAATTATTAATCTCATTTTGAAACTTAATAAACGCATCAACGTGTCGGATGAAATTTTTTTAACTTATTCAGTTATTTGTGCATTTCGAAATTTTTCAAACATGTATGAATTTAACTCACAATGATATTCGTTACATAATAAAATAGTGTTCAGTGATTTTTTTTAAAGTTATATAAACATAGTTTCCTTTTAAAGCATACAATTATTTCGCATATGACATTCATCCGACTTTAATCGCCCATTTGTTCTCCGCCATTTTAAATATTCTTTGTGACGGAAACCGACGTCATTTCCGTTTTCACTTGACACGATTTTGATTGGCTAATTGCATCCAACATACTATAGAAACCCGTCCTTTATGGAAAAAAATCAAATATTTGTTGGAAACTCAAGTCATCCAACTTGTCAAGCATGACTACGCAAGTGACGTTTTCGTTGATGTCATAACCCTCCAACTCTGTTAGACACAACATATTTTTTGAAGGTGTAGGAAACCAAAGTTTGACAGTGTGACAGGGCCCTTCGTCGGATTATCGAACTTAAACATAATTTTAACGGAAAATACCAAATATGAAAATATGAAACTTAACTCACAAGAATGCAGGAAAACACTGCACTGAAATGAGAACCGACAGTAACGATAAACACAGAAGTAAAATGCTGGCAGCGCAGTAAGGCTGAGTACACAATAAAACAACGAGTGAGGGTAACAGTAGGTGGTAAGCACATTTTTGACAGCCATGTGTTTGAACCTACTGACTCCCAACAGCACATAGGATGGGAAAGAAATTAATATATTTCATTTCTGTTACGGCAACGGGCATTCGATAAAACAAGTAGAGTGCCATTTTTGGCGAGATTTGAGAACTGTTTGTGTTTATCAACCATATCGTAGCAAGAAGATGCCGAGATATTACCGAACTCAGGCAATTCCTGCTTTCAGAACAAACAAATACAGTTACTTTGTAAAAGTCACTAGCAATTAAATTAAATACAAAAACTAAAGATAACTTTTTATTGGTTAAGAATTGAAAAATATTAATTTTACATGACCCCAACTTTGGTCGCAAGCTACTGGTAAGATGTTCCGGGAAAACCATTTGGTAGTTAATATCGTTACTTACTAACACTACCAAAAATGTCGGGTACATCGCGGAATTTCATTGCTAACATTTACACCAAGACTTCAATAATTGATAACCAGTATCACACAGATTGTGTGCGCATGGCCTGCTATGCACTCGCTATATATATTTTTTAAAAGTGTGAACCCAGCTTTATGCGACTTGGCGTCCAAGGTCAGCAACGGCAATGCACTGTGCCGAACCACCAGAATGCCGGATCGAAGAACTTCCGCCGTACTTTTTTTTGCAGAGATTCGAAGAGCAACCATCGACTTGCGGGCCCGTGCCTTACCTTGGAAGACGTTCGTCGCTGCTGACGTAACACCCACAGACTACCTCCTGAAAGTACTCTAGCACGACCGCTGTTAGTTCAGTTCGGGACCACAAGGTCGGTATTCCAAGACGTTCAGGGTAAGACAGCAAGTAAGCACTTCACTAGCACCGTTAACCTAACTCGGCGGGCCGTATTCCAGAACGCGTCCAAAACCGAATCCCAGCAAGGGAACAGATCGGCAACGGTTTTTTTATAAACGGTGGCCCTGCGCGAGGCTAGAAGAAACTGGTTTTAAACGCATTCTAGCGGATGTTTCGCAACCAAAGTTACAATTGTTACGGTAAAAAATACTAGGTATAGCAGCACCACCCTACAAAAATAAAACTGCATAATTTTATCAAGTACATTTTAAGTTTCCATTATTTATTATTATGACCATTAAAGCGTAGTTTCGCTACCATAAAGTTTAATTTGGCACACCAACACGCCTGGTACATTTGCCAGTGTTTTAACGAAAGTGACTATATACGAGTTAAAGGCGTCAGATGCGGGTCCCGCCCACTGGACGAAATCAACAAAAAAAAAAAAAAAAAAAAAGTGAGCTCTGCGCACGCTCGGCATTTGGGCAACAGGTCGACAATGAATAGGAAACAGAAATCCGTTCCCCAAATTTTAAGGGAATGGTCGTGTCCTATCGTGAACTAGCGATACGGCTAGGTTACCAGGAGTAGAATATGCAACGTCTTAACCCTTGTTTTTGTGTCTTGGAACACCGACCTGAGTCACCAAACTGCCAGGCCTGTTGGGACCCAGGACAGGACTTCGCAACTATTCTGCGGAAGGCAGAAGTGAGCCACTGCAGAATCATAATACCTAGTGCACTCCAGTCACTCCAGGGACATCAAAACCCCTTACCCTCCCCCGAGTGGGGTGAATGCCGGTGAATTTCTAACGGGACACGGTATTGTAGATCATTTGTCTCTCAAGCATTGGCGGCTACAGGAAAACTTTTCTGGAGACGGCATTTTACGAGTCGTATATTGGATTTGGAATATTTACAAATTCGTGGTCTCAAAATACTGAAATTTAAATACTCTGGTAAAATTAGGATGAAACACAAGAATTGATGTATTTAATCAAATCTAAAAATACCCTCTAAAATAAAATAAAAATATAAATTCGGGCTCAAGAGAGACTGTCGTCTCTAATTTCCTCCCCCCTTTGACCTTTTTATTCTCACTCTCTGGAGCGCACATTCTCTGAAGATATTCTTTGCTTGCGTCATGGCTGTTTCTGCAAGCGGTTAAACGCGACAGTTATACCCTCAGACCGATGTGGGTTATCCTCGGAGCTCCCTCGTCTTATCCTCTTTCTTCTTCTTTCCTCTTTCCTCTTTCCACTTTCTTCACTCATGACACGTCACTCATTCCGTCCGGCCCTAGGGGTTTGTGCAAGGGATTGCTAGAGCAAAAAAAAAAAAAAAAGGAATGAAAAAAATTACTGTGGTTAGATTAGAGAAATTAAATATTTAGAAGTGTAAATATGTCTCCGTGAATAGGAAACAAGAATACTAGTAGAGACAATTGGTTAAAATATTCAAAACCCGAAGAGGAAAAAAAATGCCTGAACGCAAGCACCAAGTGACTAAAAAAACAACTAAAATAGTTGATTTACTTATAAGGAATTGATTATGTAGGATTACGTTGACTGGTTCTAGTTAGTAGTAAAATAATAACTGAGCAGTGGAAATCATTATTGGTGTACTGATTAACTTGACTGAGATATTTTTTTCCATAGCCATCGAAAATATACATGGGCAAAAAAAAAAAATATATATATACCTACTTAATGGAAGTCATTACTGATGATACTGATTTGAAGATACATTTGACGCTGTAGAATATTAAGATGTACAATTTATGGCGGTTATGCTAAGTTATGCTATTTGTACAAGTCATTAGTTTGCGGAGTGGTTTGGTGCTGGAGTCTAGTGCATCTGGGATATTTAGATTGGCTTATGATGACGACAGCAAATATTCGTGTAATTACCAAAAGAGAAGAAGACGAGGAGCTCAGTGAACAGCCATGAGGCTCTACAACTCACGAGCGCTTTCGCATTGTAAGTTCATCGTTACAGCCATCGACATACATATTTATTTATTTATTTATTTATTTATTTATTTATTTTTCGTCTTTCCATAACGCAGTTTAAGAATGAAACCAACACCAGACTTACAAGAGCGAAAATTTAATTCCTCTGTGGCTCACCCTCGTTCGTGATTTCACAAACACACCAGAAATAAAGAAACTAAACTATTTTGTTACAATCACGTTTTTATTAAATCTGGTTTCTTGTCCGTCTGTTCGGCACAGATTTTGCAATCGATTTCAAACTAACATCCCGATGAGCTAGCGAACTAAAAAACTTCAAACATATCTCAGAACTGGATAAAAATGCAATATTAACTCGCTTTCTTATCTGTCGGTTTGTTTGGTACAAATTTTGCAAGCCTGTCTGTTCGTCTGTTCGGTAAAAATTTTGCAATCGATTTTAAAGTGGATGACAATTCACTTTCATGTCTGTTTGTTTGTTTGCTCGTTACAAATTTGTTTGGTTTTGTTTACCAAGGCCTCCGGATTCGTTGCGTTAGGCTACGAGCAGAACAGTACAGTGTTGCGGGTTGCATAATGCAGCACCTGCAGGCGTTGCCTACATCACCGACTGCTACAGTCAAGACGTTTAAAATCGATTGCAAAAATTTTACACACATACATCTAAAAATCAAAAAATAATAACCAATAAAAAATATATACCACGTTTTAAAAACGGACTTAAAAGTTTAAAACAATTTTTCCTAGCCCCATACAGATTCCTAAGCCACTACAGATTGGTGACAGTGAAATTTTAATACCTGTTAAAACCCTTGTAAGATTTAAAACGGAAAACGTGGGGAGCATAGATAATAGTAAGGAGTGTAGGAAGTAACTACCGTTGATAAAAGACGTTCATATCTTTTGCAGTTCAATAACATTGTTACTTACTCAGATGAACAAGCCATGCATCAATTTTCTATCGCATGCACCCCACAGTTTTCTTTTTAAATCTTACAAATATTTTCATAGGCATTCAAAAATTCACAATCAAAAATTTTCAGGACAATTTTTAATTAGGTTAGGAATCTGTATGGGGCTTTTAAAATCTGCTTTGGGGCTAAGAGAAATGATTTTTTTTACTTTTTAGTCCGTTTTGAAAACGGGTATGTTAAAAAAAAAAATAATTATTTTATTTTATTTTGGTGTGCTTTGGTTTGTCTAAATTGCATTAATTTCGAACGAGAAAACGTAGACTGTAAGTAAAGACGAAATAATTCACACGCATAAAACTAATTCCATAGCAGCATTAAAGGCAGCTGGAGTAAACGTAAGGTAATTATGTACGATCACCGGACGATAAAATCGTGGGGAATCGTGCGAAATGTTTGGCAACGAAAAAAAAAAAATGGTAGGGGAAAAACAGAAAAATTACCGCGACTGACTTAACGGTTTTCTTCAGCATTCGCGAAGTTTATAGGACGTCACGACTGTGTATCCTATCGTTGCTAAAAGGATGGCTGGAACCATTTCGCACACCGAGTACAAGGCCACATGATATATATAAAAAAAGGGGTTCAGGCTAATATCTTTAACTAAGCCTGGCGGTAACGAAGGACTCAAGAGCAGAGGCTCACACACACACACCTCACCCTTTCAGATGGAGCTCACAGGCTGCAGTGGCGTGTGCGGGGTGTATTCAAGGGAGGGGCACGCAAAATATTTTTTATTTTTAAATCATAGCTCTTTCCCAGTTAACATTACACTATCTTTTTTTTTTAATTTTCTTCAGAAAATATAACACTATACTTTATTTTTATTAATAATTTAAATTTGAAACTTGTTGTAGATAAAATAGTTAAAAAAAATTTTTTCCTTGCATTGGCTCGGTAAGTAATTAAAGGCGCAACTCCTCTTGAAACACACCCTCTGCCAGGATCTACTGCACTCTACACTCAACTCTACACACGTGGCAACACCGCAGGGGCGCCAAGTCGATGGTTGCAACCGCGCATCTCTCTCCTCCTACTTCCCCCCCCCCCCCCCCCCACGCAGCTCGTCCGAGGCCGAGGGGATGGGAGGGGTTGGTTTGTTCCGTCGCCTGCGTTGCGTAGCGTAGCGTCGCGTTGCGTTTACTGAACCTGTCTTACTCGTTAACTCGTCCTCTTCCTCGGCTTCCGCCTCGCGCGCCAGCTCCTCCGGGGTCTTCTTCTTCCGCATGAGCGGGTTCGGCTCCTCCTGGGCCATCGCCGCGGGCAGCTCCTCTCGCTTCTTTATGTTGTACTGCGAACACAAGGCCGCGCGCCGCCGTCAGCCGCCTGCTCATAGCTCTAGCTCCGCCGCGCAGTCCCGCGGCACCGCACACAACACAAGGGGACGCACCACAACGGGAAGCCTACAACTCGCGTAGTTTCGGTTCCCTGCAAGAATTTCCCGAAGATTTCCGAAGTTTTGCGCGTTTTCGGTACACCAACGCCACTTCAGCCGCTGAATCAGAAGTTTCCCCAATGAAAAACAAGCATGTTGTGACTGACCTGACCTAAACCTAACCCCTTCGCTTCTTTTTTTTTTTTTTTTTTAAATTTCAATTTTTCGAGAGAAATCCGAAGTTGCACGAACGTGGCAGGGAACCGAAACTACGTTGAGTTGTAGGCTACCGCACCACAACGCCGAACGTACAATAACGCCGAGATGCCGAAATTGACCGCAACGCCGACGGATAGAAAACTGCTGTGTACCACAACGCCGAAATACACTAACCCCGAAAAAAAAAATGCCATTTGCAGGACTGGCACAAAGGGTGTAGGTTAGGTAAGGTTAGCACACAAATTCATTCAGTTGTTTTTCGGCGTTACTGTATTTCCGCGTTGTGGTACACAGCAGTTTTCTAGCTGTCGGCGGCGTTGCGGTCAATTTGGCATTTCGGCGTTATGGTATTCGGCGTTATTGTACGTTCGGCGTTGTGGTAACGACCCAAAACAACACTTGCGTGAACGCAGCAGACACAGATACTCGACGCTAGCAGATCTGAATTCATTTTTTTTTTTTCATACGAGGGATATTCGTAAAGTAAGGCCCGTATGGTCGTTAAAAAAAAAAAAAAAAGAATTCACGCGGGAAACAGTTTTTATTCGCAGTTTAAGCTTACTTTATATCTAGTTCACATTTTCACGTAATCGAAATTCAGCTACAAGCACACCGTTCGCAACGCTGCACCAGTTTCTGTAACCCCTCTGCGTAGAATTTTGACGCCTAAGGAACTAAACAAGTTGGCAATCGTAGTTTATGTAATGTTAACTATGAATGTTGACTCACGTTTTTTTTTAAATCAACAGAAATAAAGCCCTTTTCGTTAAAAAAAAAAAAAAAAAAAATGGTAACCATAATTTTTCGACTCGGGTACGGAGATCGCGTAAACGTTTTCCGGAGATGTTTACTGAGCGCCTGTACTTAGGCTACACGCATCGCGTATTTATTTTTTATTTATTTATAGTTACGTTCCGTCGACCATGAATGAGCAATTGCTCAATGGTGTAGAACATGTCAGTATATACAATACAATACAAAATAAAAAATAAATCCATAACATAGTAAGATAAAAGTTGTAAACAATATCATGATTATATACACATATCACAATTAAAAGGATAGAGCATACATGTATTGTACACATATAATATTAAGGTGTCCGTACACAAAGATATTTTATACATAAACACACAAATATACACATAACATAACTATTATATATATATATATACATATATATATATATATATATACAATTCAGATGTTAACACACAAGTTATGATTATCAATACAATTTAAAAATTCATCAACAGAATAAAATGTTTTTGAGATGAGATATTCTTTTAATTTATATTAAAAATTTTTACTTTTACTTTTACATAGTTGTTTTAAAGTTAATGGAAGATTATTAAATAACTTCAAAGCAGTATTATATATGCCTTTCTGCTGTAAAGTAGTTCTTGCCCGAGTTATATGCAAGTCATCACATTTTTTAGTTTCGTATGGATGTATTGCTGAATTTGGCTTAAAAATATTCAGATTTTTATTTAAAAACACTAAAACTGAAAAGATATATTGACTTGGCAATGGGAGAATACATAGTTTATTAAAAAGTGGTTTGCATGAATCTCTTTGCTTGCTATTACAAATAATCCTTATGGTTTTTTTTTGTATTATAAAGACTTTAATAGCTTCCGAGCTATTTCCCCATGAAATTATACCATATTGCATTAGTGAGTGAAAATACCCGAAGTACATTAATTTCATAACCTCAACATCAACTTTCCCAACCATACAGCGAAGAGCAAAACATGCAGATGTTAGTTTATTACATAATACCTCTATGTTCTTTTTCCAATTAATTTTTTCATCAATTATTAATCCCAGAAATTTCGCATAATGAGACTGATGTAGATTTTTATTTAAACAAGAAATATTAATATCTTCATACATTTGGTTTCTTGTTATGAAGTTAACAAAATTTGTTTTATCAAAATTTAAAGTTAATTTATTAGACTTAAACCAAGAAATCATTAGTTTGAGTACATTTTCAGATTCCTCAATTAACTGGGTGCGAGACAAATTTTGTATTATGATACTAGTATCATCTGCAAACAGAATAGCAGAAGCTCTTACATCAAGCATATGTGGTAAGTCATTAACATAAAAAAGAAAGAGCAAGGGACCTAATACCGATCCTTGAGGCACACCATGCTCTATACATCCTGAGCGAGAGACAAACTTTTTATTGGAACAGGTATCCACTAACATTACACTTTGTTGTCTGTAGTATAAATATGAGATTAGAAGTTTTTGAAGCTGACCAACAATACCATAAAAATCCAATTTTTTAATCAATATACTATGATTGACACAGTCAAAGGCTTTTGCTAGGTCACAAAATATACTAACTACATGAAGTTTATTATCTAATGCTGTTTGGATAGTATTTACAAGGTTGAATATAGCTTCGTCAATAGATTTTTTCTTCCTAAAGCCAAACTGTGATGATGTTAATATTTGATATTGGTCTAAGTGATCAAGTAATCTCCTATAGATGACTTTTTCAAGGATCTTAGAAAATGTAGTCAATAACGAAATTGGCCTATAGTTTTCGATATTAGTTTTCTCACCTTTCTTATGTAATGGAATAATTACAGCGTATTTCATCCTATCAGGGAAGGTACCTGTAATTAAACAGATATTGCAAATTAAACTGAGAGGCTTAGATAATTGATCAGAACACTGCTTGATTATTTTACTACTAAGCTCATCATAACCATGAGAAGTTTTTGATTTCATGTTTTTTATGATTAAACTTATTTCATGAGGAGTTACAAGGGAAAATTGAATTTTAGGAAATTTTTTGGAAAAAGCATTTTGGACAAACTCTAAAGGGTCGTGAGAGGATTGAAGATTAGTTACTAAGTGATTTGCAACATTTAAAAAATGTTTATTGAAAGCATTAGAAATATCAACTGGGTTTTCAATAGTAGATTCTTGATGCCTATGGCCAAGGCGTCCATTCTATTTCCAGGCGGCGAACTTCTATGCAGAAGAGTTAAATAAACTGGTGCAGCGTTACGAGAAATGCTTGAAACTGAATGGCGATTATATGAAAATGTTAAGTATTTATACTGACACTGCGAATAAAAACGTTTTCTCGCGAGTTTACCTATTTTTTTTTAATGACCAAACGGACCTTACTTTACGAATATCCCTCGTAGTTTGTACTTTAATGTATTAGAGTCTCGCTAATCCGGAACAGATGGGACTAAACCCTGTTTGAATCACAAAATGTCCGGATTAAACGGAAAATGCCATAAAATGCAAGTAATACAAGTTTTATATCTGCGAAACTATGAAAAAAGATGTTTAACTCTCATAAATACAACATCCCACGGGTTAGTTTTAGATTTAATACTAATGTATTCGTAGACCTAAGTTTTTAACCTACGAACTGATGTGGTAAGTTATTAACAACACAAAAAAATCTTTAAAATTATATTATTTATAATCTTGTCCGGGTTAACCGGATGTTCCGGGCGAGCAGAACTATACGGTACGTAACAATGTAAAGAAAATGACGTTATGAATAGATTCTGGAAACTTAGTTCACGAAACAAAAATTTAAAAGGTAAAAATTTTCAACACCATAGTCCATTTCATTTATTTATTGCATATTATTTTATTTATGACCATTGGGATTTTCATTTTGTATTAGAGAATTTAATTCCAAGTACTCTGATTCAATTTCGAGATTAGTATTAGAAAAAAATTGAGATTTGACACATTAATAATTATGATTAGTAATATTTTCCCGAGGTATAGGGCAAAAACAAAACTTCGTGTACTTGCGTAGTAACCCGTGAGCAATGTACTATCACTAAAGTTCCTGAAATACACATCTACCTGGACGCTGATAGGCAGAAGTAGTTTAATTTCGAGTAACAATAACTCATTGGAAGTCCTCAGTACTCTGTGAAATTTTGTAAAAAATTTCTGCACCTCAATTTGATGTTACTATTTTTATTCTAAAAAGTAGAGAATAAACAAAAAGAAACACACTATCACTATTGGAAATGCCTATTCAAATTTACACATTTTTTTAAAGATAATTTTTGTTGTTGTTTCCATAGTAACGAAAACTGCATCATTTCAGCGTCGCTTCATCAAAGTCTACCCGAGAGCGGAGGGGGAGAGGCGCACATACTCACGAGATTTGCAATTTTCGTTACGCCCTGATGATTCATCGCCTCGGGGTTCACCGTACCGGCTGAAAATAAGTTTCACTTGGTGAAAAAAAAAAAAAAAAATTACTCGGGCTCCTGATTCGGGGTCAATGAAAAGTAGTAGGTTTCTGGAGAACAGACGAGGCCGTCCTCCGAGGAATTACGGGAGAGGGGGAGAGAGAGAGAATGTAGAGAGAGAGAGAGAAAATGTAGAGAGAAAGAGAGACGGAGCCTTAGTTGTAATGGTTGGCGCGCGGTGCAGAAGCGAGGCAGGGAAAAGGCACAACTTCGGAAGCCATGTTCCACTGGTTCCAGCGGTCAGCGGGGAAGGGAAGAATCAAGGAGGAGGGGGCGTGATGGTTGGGGAGAAGAGAGGGGGGAGGAAGTGGATGCTCGCAAAGTGGTTGCGGTTCCACGCACAATCAAAACTTGACGGAGTGACTACCCCCTTCCCCTTCCCCTTCCAAACCAAACCGGACCGCGTCGCTCGGTGACGACCTCGTTGAAATTACCAGCGCTGCCGGTCTAGGACTGAATTCCCGTGCCGTTTCCAAGTCAGAATAACAGCTCTATTCTCCGCCGAGTGTGGTCCGATGCACCAAACTCGCTTTTAACATTATTATTTTTTGGTGTGTAAACATCTTTAAGCTCTCGGTATGCGGCATTCGGTATGTGAGTGGAACGGAAGTCGATTGCTGCCATCTGTGGAAGGCCCAGAAAGTTCGAAAAAAGATGGCGGACCCGGCGTGATTCGTCCGTATATTATTAAATTTTTCGTGAACATCGGGGGATCTACTAAGCATAATGGTGTGCCTAACTAAACTTTATAATAGTACAACTAGCCTTTAATACTTTATGCTATAATTTATTGTAATAATACTAATAATGACAACTTGAAAAAATACGTTACAATCCTGGGATTAACACCCATAGTTAACATTGAAATGTGGAGATAGCGCAACGTTCATCAAACTGCAGAGACACAAGAAATGGTTAGCCTACATATATTCGACGCCATGTTGGATAAAATAATTTTCTGATTGAAATCTTCCCGTTAAATCATAAATGTTGAATCAGCTCAATAAGGTAATGGTTTGTTTGTAGGAAATATTTATATGTATACTGATTTCTGTAGTTTAAGGAAATCAAATATACATACATATACTTATTGTTATAATAAGTGTTTTAAAATATTTCAGGTTGACACTTTAGTACTTTTGTTGTAGTACTTAAATAATCTAACTTGTGTGTCTAAGTAAACACATTCTTTCATTGTATACGAAATAGTTCAATTTTTATTTTAAAATTAGTATTGCAAAAAAAGATTGAATATGTAACATTTGTATAACTCAAGGACATGCCAACTGATATAATTTGCTAGGGGAATGGGGTGGTGAAGGAGAACAAATTGCGATATTCTTGAGTAAAGTTTATAGTGGCATTAATTTTATTTGCAGGTGGGAATGTGACGGAAGTGAAGAAACGGAAATGTGTAACAACCACGGTGCAGCCATCTGTGGCGGATGGCACGATACATAGTTCACAAATACAAACGGAAACTTTAAGTATCAACTGTTTAATAAATTTTAACAAGATATTTGAGTAAATTTCTTTATCGAAAATCAGGTTCAAAGACGGGGGTTTAGTATTTAAAAAAGTATTTTTAAGTTAAAACCTTTTTCATATTTCATGAAAAGGTTCCGATAGAAGCGAAATGATTTAAAGAAAAAAATAATTCTAAAACCCCGGGTTTGAACGTGATTTTCGACAAAGGAATTTTTATTAAGATACTGACCGTAAGTTTTCCACTCTGTCTTTTTGAACTTGACTTCACGCCATACTCCACAGATGGCAGCACAGTGGCTGCGCATTTTAGTCCCACGCGACTTCCGTTCTATCCTCGAAGTTTACTCCCCCCCCCCCCCCCCCCCCAAACGCCGTATACTGAGAGATGAGACGATCAAAAATCATTTCAAAGTTTGTTGGAAAGCAGGTACTCTTTAGGAGAGAACACGTCAGAGCTTTGTGAGTTGGATGAACGCGCCTCTCGCGGGGAAATGCCTCAGAGGATTTTCGACGAGACAGTTCCCCCTTCCCCTCCCGCTTGCAAATCCACGAAACAGTAATGCTTTATCTACTCAATGCCGCCAAGTCAAACCGGATTCGCTGCAGCAGAGTTTCCCGCCGGATGGGAAACAGCTCCGTTCCTCTGGTTTCATACCTCTCTCTGCAGACTCAGTCGTTCGGATTTGCAGGTGCACTTAAAAGTGCTTTTGTTCCGTTGCGTTTCACAGAAGAATTAATTGCATATAATAATGATGGCTTGTAATCGCTTTTCCATTCATCAGCACAATGGCCGCTTTTCGTGAAAGAATGGGTGGAAAGAAAAAAAAATCATACAACCTTAAAACTAGACTAGTTGGATGCACTCTAGTTTTCAGAGCGAGGGGATCTGGGTTCAAATCCCACGGTAAATAATGGTGCAAATTTGTCAATAAAGTTCAAAGTCAATGGAAATGTTGTAACAAATTTTCAATAACAATTTAATAACGGAGGGAAGGTTGATTCGTTAGTAAGAAAAATTACCAACGGCATAAATACCACTTAAATAAAACATAAAGAGAGTTGTAAGAGCCTGGAATTACATCTCAGAGAAATGGGACTTTAATACCAATCCAGCCATCACGTTCTACGTTTTATCGCAATAACCCCAGCTAATGCTTCGGCGTATACGATTCATTAAACATTATTCCTGGCGTGTGCAATTGTTATTACCGGTTTAGCCCCAAATAAAATTGAATTATAAATAAATATCGGCCTTTTTTTTTTTGCAGATGGCCACGATTATACAATTTCGTAAAAAATTCAACTTGAAAAAAAAATTCTTCATTTCGTTCTTAAAGTTATTAATTTGGAAATGAGCTTATACGTGTACCTTTTTTTTTAAAAAATCTTTGTAGTGTTTTACTCTGTACAAACGCGTAGATTCAAAACTGCCACATACGAATACAACCTGATGTTCAAGTTGAAGCGCAGTGAAATAATACGTGTGTTTATATATTTTTTAAAAGCCCTGGCTATTAATACCTTTGAAATCCGCAAGGCCAGGCGAGCAAACATTTTTTTATTTTACCGCGCAACAACGAACTCGGAGCGCACGCCACTGTGTCGCGTCGACGACTGCGAAAGGGGGCAAGGATTACCCAGGTTGCAACGCACGTCCGCAACAAGAACTACAAAAAAAAAAAAAAAAAGCTGCGCTTACGGCGCTTCTGGGTTTAGAACTGCTGCGGATCAAATCCATCCATCCTACCCCCTCTCTCCCTCCCCCTTTTCTCCAACAGACACTTCAAGCGCGTGCGCGTGGCGTATAAACAGCGCGAGTATGCAGAGACCGTAAATAACGATGTTAATCGCCGGTTGGTATCATATCCCTTCCCTTCCGAAAGCTTTTTTTCTTTTTTTGGCTCCACGGCCTGAGGGGGGAATAAAAAATATGGTGGGAGGGGGTAAGGTTGAAAAAAAAAATAGGGAAACAATAACAAATATTTAGTGCCCTTCGGGCTTCGCTCTTCGAGGATTAGCGAGCTCTATGGCGCGCGGTCCCGGATGACAGGTCAGCTATACCTGGCGGCCTTTAGTCCCTTCCAACCTCCATCACTGCAGCAACGACGAGAGACGAAAAAGTAGCCCTTCAGTGGTAGAGGGATAATAAAAAAAAAGGACGTAATATACGATTTCAACACATCATAACTTAAAAAAAAATTAAAAACAATCAGCGGACGAGAGTTCAGTCCGTGCCGGGAACTCAGCAACGTGTTTATCCACCATCCAATTAGGTGGAGTATACAAAGAAATTCTTTGAAAAAATAAAATATAAAATAATTATTTAGGAAAAAAGTTGTTAAAATATTTTGTAGGATTACCAAACTTCTGTGAAACACATTGAAAACTGTGTGCTGTATTTCCGTGCTCACCATAAATTTCGAATCTCCAGTCCTTTGTCTATTCATTCCATAGCAGTGCACTCTGAAACTCAACATTGCTTGAATTAAATTAAAAAAATAAATAAAACTTCGAAAAATAGTTTTCTACGCTTATTTGACTATATATATATATATTGCATTAAAAGTTGAAAAAAAAAAATTACTGTCAGTGCCAAAACTGAGGATAATTTTAACGTGTACATAATCTGGCACAAATCCACATGCTGGATGAAGTAGTTCAGTCTATTAAAAGTATTCGCTCTGTTTGCGAACACCTCCTCGAAGCAAACGTTAGCGTAAAAGATATTTAAAAAGAGCATCTTTAAGTCTGCCTGCCATAACAGAATCGCCGATGCGGTATTTCGTGAAAGGACGTGCGTCTCTCGTCCTTTAATCCATCCTCGTGGTCTTTGAGGGGTTTAGGGCGCTAACTTTTAGTAGAAATGTGGCGATAGTATGTTTCTTAGCCAGCCAACTGCACCGTTAGAAATTAAAATTGACTGCGAACACTACTTTTTGTAGCGCTACAGTTGCTTTCATGTAAATGTACAAATTTACAAACATCTGTAATTTAACATTACATTTCTGATACATTTTGTGAAAAAAAAAAATTACAGCTTTACCATTCGGAAGCAATAATCGTGTTTCATACGTCATAGATACGTACAACAAACACAATGCAGAGATATCGTGCACGAACATGCCACAGCATATGACAAGGGACAGCCTTGGTTTGTTCGGGAAAACCACGATAAGTAGCGCGAGCATGTTATTGAACATGTAATTTTCAACCCAGGGGTTTTTCAAGAATGAGAGAGCAGTGTTTTATCAAATGGAGTAAGGAATTGCCAGGATGCGGCATTCTGTGATGTAAGTGAAGTCCCCCTTTTTTTTTAACCTCGTCATCGCCATATTGTCCCGCCCAAAACATTGCGAAAATATTGCTTGGACACGTCCAGTTGATGGTTAGTAAAATGAATTAGTATCTCCTTCCTTAAAAAATAACAAACAACCACTTTCATAAGAAAAAAATGGGGTGTGGCTATGTCATGGACACAGCCGTGTGTTGTACGTGAATAGGTGTACGTAACAGGCAATATTTTCTATAAAAAATTATAAAATACGCTATTTTTTATTTTGACACCACATATATTGCCTGTAACTATTTTACACTAATGTTTTATACATGAAATCGATAGATTTTGACGAGAGCTGACAACTGAAACTCAAACGAACGTCGTAGCTTCTCCGAGTCAAAAGTTATACTAAATGGAAATCTCGAAACGCAGCAAAATGACCTCAAAATGGTGACGCTTCCCACTTCACCGTGCGCGATGCGTCACAGTCCTCACTTAGTGTAACGACTTCTTTCATCCTTTAGATACCCACTGGTGTAATTAAATATTGGACGGAGATGATAGATATGTAGCTACAACACCAAACTGTATACCCCGATTTTGTTATCATTCGTTATTACCTCCCACTATGGAAGCAATTTTAAAGACGTATTCACGTCAAAAAAGTAATTTAAAACTTTTTTCACAGTGCAAACACTACATTTCAGTCAATGTTTTGGGCGTCTAACCAGTACGGCACAACAATTATATGAAAGGGAAAACAGCTTCACAGACTTACCATTTAATCATGCCTGTGGGTTTACCACAGCACCAAGGGATCAATTTATTTCACAATATGTGTTTTACCACAAGAGTTTAAAATCAAGAAGAACTAAGTACCAAAAGTGAATTACTATTCCATCAAAACATCATGTGTGTCATGCATGCCTGGTAATTAAAAAAAAAAGAGCCAAAATAAAACTTTTTTCGCTATTGTATTTCTATAAAAATGTAGTAGTAAGTGCCATGCTTAGTGAGATTCATGAGGTAATTTCCTCGGAATCAATTCTTTAATTATTGCAAACAATTTTGATAATCACACTGAAACTATAAGAGAGGGTAGGCTGAGTCTGGACATAGCAGCATGTTTCTAACGTGAATACAACGTGTAAATGGGAAGTTAAAAACTAGGCCGGACGGGGGTCCGCCATCTCAAGGTGAGTATCCATATGTTGCATGCTATCCGTTGCGTGGAACCCTGAGACACGACACCGCGCAACGACGTTGGAATTTCCACCGAGTCATTTATCCGTTACAGCGTATCCGTATCAAAAAAAAAAAAATGTCACGTCCCATAGACACACCAGAAAAGCAGTTAATCAGTAGCCATGAGCGCAAATTAACTTGCAGCAGCCGTATACGGAATCATCACACGATGTTCTTTCTTTTAATCGTCTTTTCTTGCGATTCAAATTAAAATTGTAAAAAAAAAACACACGTAAGCCTTGACATTTTAGATTTTTTTATCACTAATATTCGTAATTTTGTACCCACAGTTCTTATAACATGCATTTTTTTTAAAATTTTTAAATGTCGTTATGGTAGTTTACTGATTTATTTACAAAATGAATTTTATTTGATTAAAATAAGTCAACGCGTGTGTCCAAAATCTGCTCTCAAAGTACGAACGTTCGAAAAAATTGCCAGTTACCGTAGCGACCTGAAAATACACACAAATTGTTTATAATTGTACGCAATTAAAATATAGCTACTATAGCCCAGTTTATATTTTGAAACGTTTCAGAATCTCGCCGATTTTCGTTTCACTCCAATTTACAAACTGGCACCGAGATTTTTTTTTCCCTCAATGGTTGTGTTGGCTAGAAAATGAGTGGTCCCTTAAGTGATACAACTGCGATGAGCTCAGTTGGAAATAAGGAGTGGTTCTCGAAACAGCTGCGCGCGTGTCAACGCTCGGATGTACGGACGGGCCCCAAGGCCTCGTTCTAACGCTCCCTGCGGTGGGAATCTTAACTAATCAACACGCTCGTCAGGCGCGAAAGACTCTCCAGTTTCTCGGGCGGGGACGGAAAGGGGAAAAAAAAAAATATTTACGCGCGAGAGGAAAATCTGCATATCGTTGGAAGAAAAAGAATATAAAACGCCGGTCTTTAAAAATGATTTAAAGTCCCCGGCTTGTACTGAGACTGAAACGTATTTCTCGCATTTGTGACAAACTAGAGAGAGAGAAAGAGAGAGTGAGAGAGAAAGTGAGAGAGACACACAGGGTGCGCATTTCCTTATTTGCTAAAAGGCAAGATCGTGATTTACCGCTTGCAAATTTACCTTGGTGAATAATCAATCTTTGCTGATGTTCCCACCAACTTTTAAAAAGATACTTCGGCGTATACACCAACGTTTGAGCATGTAGTTTCCCTATAAGTAGACACACCTGTTATATATATATTTTTTTTAAACTTTGAAATAGATTATCTAGTAATCAATATCAATTTTAATTAATGGAAACCGACAATTTAACAAAAAATGCACTGTTTGTATGTAGAATTACTTTACAATCATCAGATTTTAAATATACTTTTCAATGTGCGACTGTGTATATCTAAGGTAACTAAACATTATAGCAGGGAGGGTGTTGGAAGGCTAAGGTAACAAGGCAAGTCACGATTACTCAGGCTAACGAATGTCATCTGTATATATTGAACGACATATTACAAAAACAAACTGACTTTGACTCCAGTGAGTTTTGAGATGAGTATCATTTGTTTTTCATTCCTTGCTGCAGACATATAAAGATTTTCTTCTTTCCTTTTCTCCAGTTAATTTTCATATTCATTCTTGAGAAAAAATCTTAATTATGACAGTGCGTTTTGATGCAATTACAAAGCAGTAAAAAATGACAGTCGGTCAACTGATTCCCGCTTGCAGAAACCTCCGCTTGGCTCAGAGCGCGCCCTGCTGAGCCTTCTATCCGAGCTGGAAGCCTGAGAGTAAGAATGGCCGAAGTTTCCTCTGGGAATAACTATTCCTTCGAGACCACAGTGGCCTCCGCTGCAGCCGCTCTCGGCGAACCCAGACGGTTTGTCGCGCTACCCTACACGGGAAGCCTAAGATGTACATCAAGTTCTGTCCCTGCCCGAACACCCCCGAATATTCACCTTCGGCCAACCTCGGTTTTATTTATATATATTTATGTTTCTCTGTGTATTTTAATGTAGCTATGCTAACCTAACTAACCGTCCATAGTGTTTTAAAGTGTTTTAATGTAGCTAACCTAACCGACCACTTTTAATATTTGAATTCATTTTTCCTGCGCAAAAAATAAAACAAATCCCGAGGTTGGCCGAAGGTGAATATGCAGGCGTGTTCGGGCAGGGACAGAGCTTGATGTACATCTTAGGCGCCCGAGCAGGTGGCAGACCAACTTCCCCTCCGCTGCCTGCACGGGTGCTTCCCCCACTCCTGGCCGGCAGAAGAAACTGCCGCGCGAGGGGAAGACACCTCCCGGTAGGACAAATGCGCGGAAATGCATTTCGTCGTGAGAGAATTCTGGGAGTATTTCCGCAGTGACCTATGTATTTCTATATACCATTTTAATCAACATTTTATACCCTATCTGCGTGCAATTTTTTATTTTCTTCTTCTTATCAATTATACACGAGCCATAAAACAGCTGCGTAAAAACATATATTCGGGACTTTTTTTTTACTTATGCTGTTCCGGACTTTAAAACGCATTATAAAATTCTGAAACAGAATCATTCTTTCTGTTTCTATCCGCACATAAAAACATGATGGTTTTACCTGTTATGAGAAGCTGTGAATTACCATAAACAAAATGCTCTGCAATTACATTTTGAAGACAGTATGTATGGCGTCATAATGACCAGTATTAGTTCGTTATCACCTTGTATTATAAAATGCCAACATTTCACAATAGAAGAAAATTAATTTCAATAAATGTTTTTGGACAAAAATCGCAAAAGGAGCTCAACTTGACAAGCGGAACTATGCTTAAAATTTATTTATAATACACCATATCATATGACTTATTGTTGATATAACTATGCATAAAATATCTTTAAACAATCATCCAAAGATTATAAAACAAATATTTGTTACATAATAAAATCTGCTAAACGTTGTTCTCGTAACCATAAATAAACACAAGACAGGGTCTTCACAAACTGTCTCACAAAACTGCTATCCAGTATACATTCAGAACTGTGTCATACAGGTTTATTTCTTTATTTCCTTTTGTGTTGCTCTGTTCTGCCCTGCTATACCCAAACCGTTGCCTAGAAGTCTTCTAGGATGTTGTTGGTAAGCCTGGTGGTAAATAAAACGAAATGATAATATCTTACTTAAAGTGTCCCAATATTAATGGTTTATTAACAAAAACTATAGTATAATCACCAGTCTTTATATAAACCGGTTCAGAGGGGTAGAATAGGAACAACAACGTGAATTAATTCTCTCTCTCTTAAAATAAAATTGAATATATGTAGGTATGTAGCATCGTGAATTGGTCGCACAGAATGATAACAATGGTTTTGGTTTTCCCCCCCTCTAAATTAAAATGTTTCTCCTATCTCCGGAAATGTGGCCACGGACCAAGTTAAATATACATATATATATGTATATATTTTTTATATTCTAAATTCCATCCTGTTAATACGTCTCACATCGTTAAATTTATGAATCCAGGGTGGAAATAAAAAATTCGAGCCCCGTTTCCAGCGAGGGCATGTGCGATCAGAAAGCGAATCAGCAAGTCAAATGTGTTGACGTGGTTTGGAATATGCAACGCGTGAAGGTGTAGGAGGAGTAAGGGAGGTTGGAAAATAAAAAAACGGCGGAGAGAATTCGCGAGTTCCAGGGGACAACTCACGTAGCAGCGGTCCCGTGCATACAATGAAGCCTGTTGCATATTCATTAATGTTCCCTTCCACACACACACACACACACACACACACACACACACACACGCGCGCACGCAAGCACGCAAACACACACCACTTCCAGGAGAGTTACATCCGGCGCATTAATCATCGACGACGTCTTAACGCGACCCTGGGGGGTAAGGGGGAGGGGGAGGGGGCCGCACGTGTTCAGAACGGCGCTGCAAAGAAGATAATGGCGCTGATGTCGTCGTCACAGGAATTTTCGGCGGAATGAAATTTAAACGCGGACAAGTTAATCGCTAAATTCACTTTGCATCTTGGTTTCAGACGCGGGGCGCCGCCTCCAAACATCTAAGGGAGTGTTTTATTTTTATTTTTTAAATTTTTATGTTTACGTGTAAAATCTTAGCTTTGGTATGCGGCATTTGGTGGGAGTAATTTCGTGAATGCGAATGATGTCAAGGAATGGAAACTTTTAACAACCACGGTGCTGCCATCTGTGGCGGATGGCACGAAACAAAGTTCACAAACAAAAAAGGAAATAGTTATGGTATTAACTGTGTTATGAGTTTTAACAAGATGGACAGTATTTTAATAAAATTCCTTGTCAAAAATCAGGTTGAAAGTCGGGGTTTAGTTTTTTTTTTTTTCAATTCTTTTTCGCTTTTTCGTAGCCGTCTCATTATATAGTTTAAAATTTCTCCTTGCGAATCGAATGATTCGATAGTCGACGTAGCTGCTCCGAGTGCGAATTCTAGCGGCGTGTGTTGAAACTACGTGTGATTCGCGTCCAGAAATTTGCGTATATTTATCACGTTCAGTATTAATTTAAAGAATGCTACGTCAAATTTCGTTTCAGAGTTTCGAACTATAATTGTATTTGCAACATGAAAACACATGTACTTGCTCGTTACCTAGGTTAGATGTTACACATCTCTGGTGAGTTCTGTAAGACTCGCTCACATTTTTTTTGTAAAAATTACTTTGTAGGTTACCAGAGCGATTGTTTATTACCGGCACAATAGGCCACCAGTGGTACATGTAGGCTACCAGCATTTGTATTTATTTCCATTGCAGGGTTATCACAGGAAAACATTTCCGCGACATTTACATAATAATAGTTAGAAAACAAGATGTAAAAAAAATGTAACATTTCAAAACAAATATTTCACCTTTATTAAAACACATTTAGGTGAAATATAGTGCATTAATAACGTTATTTGGTTCATCACATATTTAAATATTAGAGTAATAATTTGGATTAAAAAAACTGTTTTATATTCTACATATAAAATCACTTCATTTGTCACAGCTTAGGGTTTATTTGAATTGTAAATTTACAGTAAAATCATGAGTAAATTAATGAGTTACGTTTAGCCACCACATGAAGTCACTGATGCATATCGTTATCTCTAAATTAGAGTCTAGCAGGGAAACAAGAGTACAATTCACCAGAACTTGATCATGTCGCATTAGCAGTAAGAGTTACCGTAAATAGTTTTCATTGCATAACATTGGGTTTTAATAGATTAAGTCATGATATTACAACTACTATAGGGAAAAAGGAGTACAAGTCACAGCTGGATTGACATTTCACCTGGCAAACTAGAATATTTTTTTCCCAGAGTTCTTTTCTTTCTTTGGAATTAATTTAAACACAAACAACTCCCGAGCATAATAATAATAAAAAACAACTTTTACTCACTATAAATATGCAGATAAATCTGTAAGTGAAATGATATATGTTGCGCTCCAAGCAACATCCTTCGGCAAAACTCTGTTTACAAACTTTTAAGGCCCACAGACCAGTCCTATGCGTGCAAACAAGGAGACGTAAAAATCCAATAACTTTAAACCAATCTCATTGGCACAATTAAAACGTCCGCTTCGTTACCAAGGTTTCTGGGTTAGAAGCATGGGTAGCTCGTGTGTGTGTGTGCGTATTTCCAATAGTTGTATTAGTCAACCGGCATGAAAGGTGGGTTGAAAAAAAAGGGGGGGGAGGCTTTGAAAAGGGAATTTTAATTAACGTCCTTTGTTTGCAGCAACAGAGATACAGTATAATTATCTGACACTTGTGTTGAATCACACCAATTAAAAAAAACCAAATTCTCTTTTGGCACAGCCTACAGGAGTAGGTAGATTTAGAAGAACCTATTGCTTCGGAAAACGTTCTGGAAACTTCTATAAACTTCTGGAAGAATTTTATAACTTAATGTAAACGACATGCCATATGTTGGCCAATAATAAAACATGATTGATAAAACATTTTATCATATTACTTAGAGCGAAAAAGTTTCAAATATTTTTAATTCAATGCATCAAGCATTGTATAGCTTATAAAGAATTTTATATTTTGCCTACAAAGGTAGTTATGAATTTTTTGACCTTAAAACACTATTTTTCATGAATTGCACTAATAATTAGTCGTATAAAAATTTGGTTTGGACCAAAGGTTTAAATAATATTGAAGGTATAACATTAAGATATTTTAAATAATGTTTAGAATTTTTACAATAAATTATAACGGATTTTATAGTATTACTACTAAACAAGTTATGATTTTTTTTTGTCTATCAGCCCTTGTTGTTTCTACCCCTTGCAGTTGTTGGTTACATAAACATTTACTTAAGACCAAAATTTAAGGCAATATTTATAAAGTTAAAATAATATGAACGTATTAGCTAGTGTACGTTGTACGGGTTTTATTTTTTTTATTCTAATCCACGTTTTTTTTAACCCCTTGTGGTAATGGTCTGTCATATAAAAAATTGTCTCAAACCAATAATTTAAAATAATTATAACAATATTTACAATTAATAATTATACATTTAACCAGTTACCTAATAACAAAGTTAAGAATTCCCCCCCCCCTCTAAACCCTGTTTATTTCTCCTTTAGCAGCAATGGTTGGTTGTATCAAAAAATGTTTCTGACAAAATTTCAGATAATATATATAAGGTTTACAAAAAAATTAAACGGATTTGATAGTGTACGTACTAAGGGAGTTTTTATTTATTTTTTGTCTTTCAACCCATGTTATTTTCCACCCATTGCAGTAATTGTTGGTCATATAATAATATTATTATTTTGGACGAAAGATGAAAATAATATTTTCAGGTTTCTCATTAATTAATAACGGATTTAATAGCGTACATGATAGGGATATTATATTTTTTTTCATATCTACCCCCATTTTTTAACCCCTTGCAGGAATTGTATGTCAACAAAAAGAGTTTCAAATAAAAGTTTTAGACAACAATTATTAGATTTACAAACAATTCAAACATATTCGTTTGTATTTGTACTAAGGGAGTTATGAACTTTTTTGGTCCTCCAAACTTTGTTTTTTCACCCTTTGCAGTAAAGGTTGGTTGTCTAAAAAAATATTTCATACGAAGTTTGTAGATAATATTTTAAGGTGTTACAATAAATAAAAAAAAGATTTAATACTGTCCATATTAATAATAATAATATTGAAGGTATAACATTAAGATATTTTAAATAATGTTTAGAATTTTTACAATAAATTATAACGGATTTTATAGTATTACTACTAAACAAGTTATGATTTTTTTTGTCTATCAGCCCTTGTTGTTTCTACCCCTTGCAGTTGTTGGTTACATAAACATTTACTTAAGACCAAAATTTAAGGCAATATTTATAAAGTTAAAATAATATGAACGTATTAGCTAGTGTACGTTGTACGGGTTTTATTTTTTTTATTCTAATCCACGTTTTTTTTAACCCCTTGTGGTAATGGTCTGTCATATAAAAAATTGTCTCAAACCAATAATTTAAAATAATTATAACAATATTTACAATTAATAATTATACATTTAACCAGTTACCTAATAACGAAGTTAAGAATTCCCCCCCCCCCTCTAAACCCTGTTTATTTCTCCTTTAGTAGCAATGGTTGGTTGTATCAAAAAATGTTTCTGACAAAATTTCAGATAATATATATAAGGTTTACAAAAAAATTAAACGGATTTGATAGTGTACGTACTAAGGGAGTTTTTATTTATTTTTTGTCTTTCAACCCATGTTATTTTCCACCCATTGCAGTAATTGTTGGTCATATAATAATATTATTATTTTGGACGAAAGATGAAAATAATATTTTCAGGTTTCTCATTAATTAATAACGGATTTAATAGCGTACATGATAGGGATATTATATTTTTTTTAATATCTACCCCCATTTTTTAACCCCTTGCAGGAATTGTATGTCAACAAAAAGAGTTTCAAATAAAAGTTTTAGACAACAATTATTAGATTTACAAACAATTCAAACATATTCGTTTGTATTTGTACTAAGGGAGTTATGAACTTTTTTGGTCCTCCAAACTTTGTTTTTTCACCCTTTGCAGTAAAGGTTGGTTGTCTAAAAAAATATTTCATACGAAGTTTGTAGATAATATTTTAAGGTGTTACAATAAATAAAAAAAAGATTTAATACTGTCCATATTACAGATTTTATGAATTTTATTTTTGAATTCCTCCCCTGTTTTTTTTCCAACCAATTGCAGAAACTATTCGTCTGATCAAAAATCGTTTTACACCAAAGTTTTAGATAAATATTATAAGATTTACCAACATTTTAAACGGATTAGATTGTGTCCTAACTAAGGAAGTGATGAATATTTTTGCCTTCCAACCCTTCTTTTTTTCTACCCCTTGCAGTTGTATCAAAATATATATTTAGACAATCGTTTTTGGTACCTATTATTCCTCCGAGTTATAATGCGTTCAAACGGAAGCGACATCGTAAGCTCTGAGACGAATCCCTCAATTAGAGTTTGTGTCCAGGTCGCTACTATAAGATGATCTGCGTCCCGAAGTTACAATTTTATGGGAAGATTCTGTCAGATAGTCCATCAATTTCGATAACATCGCGTTGAATGTGAAACACGGTTTTTGAAGTATTTCAGTACGTTTTAACACAAAGGAGCTTAAAAATATACTTATAGAATTCTTGCTGTATAACTCTTGTAAATAATTTTTTTCTATTATATAATTATTATGATATGGCGGTAATGGGAAATCCATTTATGAAATAATCCCCAAACTTGGGCAGAAGTGTGTTCTTTTAGAATGTTCAGGTGATAAGTCAATATCACAAAACTTTCCTGTGTATTCAGTAAGCAATCGGAAACATAATTTGCAATTCGGATACTCAAACATCAGGTTTTTTTTTGTTAACTGGTCATCCATTCATTATTTCTAAACACACCTGTTTGTCGCTGCGAAAACAGGTTTTTGGATGTTGTGGCGCTTTAAACGCGGTTAACAGCCAATCATCTCAATCAAATTGACAAATGTTTGCAACCTAGTCCTGCACTCAACTGTAGCACGCAATTAGAGGTTCCACTAATGATAGGGTTAATTTTGTATCTCGTTTTTGGGGCGATCAGTGCATTAACGGGCTTTTAGAAGCAACAACACTCTCAGCTAAACCAACAGTTCTCCCAATTTTCCAACATCCTTATATGTCTGCAGAAAGAAGATAAAAATGTTAATTATTGCGAGGACCAGAATTATTGTTTCATAGATTATTCTGATCTGAATTTACATTTAAAAGTATTTACAGAACGTTATTTCTGCGTTCTGTAACCTTGCAGCGCCAACTTTATTAGGCTTATTTCTAAAATTTTCAAAATAATTTTCCTAAACGTTATAAGACGTAAATATTAAACATTTTTCACTTGAAAACAAGTTAAGAAAAACCCACACACATAGACGTGTAAAGAAAGCGCTAATTTTTTAAAACACTTTTTCCTGTTTGTGTTTCAATGAAATAAAATAATGTTGCTAATAAAATAAACTTTAACATGTTGGAAGACAAAATATTTACGTTCTTGAATAACGATTACGATACATGCATGTTGGTTCTATGGTTAAACAGTAGAAAGGATTGAAAATTTAAACAGGTAAGTGCAATAATTTTAATGCCCTGGTATTTGTTTTACGGTCGGCTAGTGATTAACAAAATGAATTCTTAAATATTTTGTCTTCCAACATGTTAAAGTTTATTTTATTAGCAACATTTACGTTCTTGAATAACGATTACGATACATGCATGTTGGTTCTATGGTTAAACAGTAGAAAGGATTGAAAATTTAAACAGGTAAGTGCAATAATTTTAATGCCCTGGTATTTGTTTTACGGTCGGCTAGTGATTAACAAAATGAATTCTTAAATGTCACTCGTGATTCGAACTCATCCCAGTGAAATTTGAGGGAGGGGGAATCCCTTATTCGAAAGTGAAGCTTTGTGGAAGCCCCTAACAATTAGGTGAGAGTGGCAATCCCGAAAGGTGACAATTGGATTTAGAATAGTTTCCGCAGCCGCAGCCGGATTGTGGGTTGTGCTTATTTGTGGCGTGTGTCTTCTATGGCATAGCAAGCAGCATAGAATACCTGATTCTCCTGCACGCATTGTACCGCGGGTCCGTCGCCTGGTGTGAATAATAATTAGATCCACACCAATATAGAAACATACGAACAACAGTATTCATGCAAGTTTTAAAAGAGATTTAATTTCATATACATGATGGGGCAAAGATTATGTACTGATTTTGATGGGCTATTAAAAAAAAGTAGCAAATTACATAAATTAAGTTTATTTTAATTGGAATTACTACAATCCCCATTTTTTTTAAAGTTCTGAAGATCACTTCAGAAATATGGTGGCCATCAGTAGCGATACAATAAAACTTGCATAACACTGACAATAACATATTCTACTTCTTAAATCCCAATATGCTTAGTAGCACAGCTTTAGAGCACGCGATTGATAACCTAAAATCACGTGCTTCAAATCTCGTCAATACAAACCTTTTTATTTTACTATTTAAATAACATTATAATATAATATGAAAATAATTTTGAATCTCAGTGAGATTAAGATTTTTAGGGTGGATGTATTTACAGACTGATTTCATTAGTTTAAGCAAAATCAAATGTACAAACATATACTTAGTGTTATAAGTGTTTCAAAATGTTTCAGGTTAATATTTAATTAATGCCATAGAAGTATAACTAGTAAAATGTGCGGAAACTTTTATAGTATTAACGGTTTAGTGAATTAAAACAAGATGGACAGTTTTTTTTAAATAAAATTCCTTGTTGAATATCGGGTCCAAAGCTGGGGTTTAGTATTTGTTTAAGTGTTTTTCACTTTTATCGGAGCCGTTTCAATATACAGTTTGAAATTTCACTCCGCAAATCGAACGATTCGATAGTCGACGTAGCTGCTCCGGCAGCGAAATCTAGCGGTGGGTGCGGAAACTACGTGAGATTCGCGTCAAGAAATGTAGTTTGAAAACACAATAAGCTTACACTTGTCAAGCTCCGCAAATTATTTTAAAGAATTCTACGTTGAATTTTGTGTCCGAGTTTCGTATAAGTTTATTTCCAACACGAACAACACGATAACACACGAATTTGCTCGTTACCGAGGTTACACGTTCACACATCATTGGCGGGTGATGAAAGACTCTTTCACTTTTTTTTGTCTCATCATGGATCTGCATGCAGATGGATTAGTATATTGAGTCCAGGAGAGAACCTCTTTTGTGCAACCCATCTTTTGAAGGAGTAACATGACAGCAATTTGATTTCAAGGAATGTGGGAAGAAGTAAGGTGACGGAAATACTGCGCACAAGCTGTGGCGAGAAGACGGGAGATAAGCTGTCGCGCGGCTTCGCGTCGTGCGGTGTCGCGCCGTGTCGCGATATGTCGCGTCTTGTCTGATTCTGTGTGCCTAAGTGCGACGGGTACTTTCAAGATACGGCGGGTTCTCAACCACTTGGGTACCGAGACTAGGTGGTGGCCACAAATGTTGGTCTCCTGCAGAGTTGATGGGACTTAATGTCTTCATTAAGGTTCCTTTAAGTTAAAAAAAAGAAAATTGAGTTATTTTACTAACCACTAACTGTTACGGCAACGGATTACTGACCCGCAGGATACTTTAGTTTCACGATCCATCTGCCACTTCAACAGTGCACGGGAACGTAACAAACGGCAGCCAAATTAAATTGAATTTCCGGACGCATAAAATAAATTTGTTTCAAAAAAAAAATTCTGAGATACGAGAACATAACACGGTCCGGATTTACTCATATAATAAGAATGATAAGCAACGTAATGATAGAACACCATACATTCCTGCACTTGAAATTTTTTTTTTTGAAAGTATTCAAAACGTAAAGAAACGTGGCTATCAGCGCTTGCTTAGGTTCTATTGGTCGCACGGCGTTACGCATGCGGATACTGACCCGTACGGAATAGCCTGGAAATTCCCAGCTCTTTCTTCAATTTACGTTCATCCGTGGTCTGTTCGAACAATGGGGCAGAGTATTCTGCTCCGGTGGTAGTAGCCATGTTTGTTTAAGTTTTAAATACAGTACGTTAAATATTGTTTCAAGTTTCATGAATATATAATTTTTTATTATTACATTGTGATTAATTATTATTAGATAAGTAATTCTTGACCGAGTTGCGTTATAGTAATTTAACTTTTTTTTTAAAAAAGTATATTACATTATCGTAACCATGGAATTCAAGCTTGTTGGTTGCCATTATTTACGTTTCCGTACATTGTAGGAGCGGCAGACCGATAGTGAAACGCGAATATCTTACGGGTCCACGATCCGGTTCCTTATTTACGTTTTTCGCGTCAATGTTGGAACGGGCCTAATTAATGTATGAATAAATGTGTAGTTTGGAAATGCAACTACCCGTCGACCACCACGTCATTAGCGGCAGTGAGGGGGTCAGGTAATGTGAACGAAGCAGTGACTGAATGCATTGGTGGCGGGCAACAGGAGTACCCCGAGAAAACCCTACCTGATAGCCGGAAACGTCCGCCACGTTCCCCACTCGCCTTCGATTCTTCAATCATCAAGCCTTTCGAATCAAAGCTTTCCTTTTTTTTTCACCCGTCAACTTAACCTCGCCTCGCTAAATGGAGGTTATGTTTAATTATATTTTTATTTTTGAAAATATTTATAACGAACTACGTAGACGCTTTTTATCGTATTAAAAAAAAAAGAACCGTAGATTCCAGATAATTATATGATATTCAACCTGGCCAAGAATTATAAATATCAAACAATACGGATTATGATGTTCATTATAATTATATAAGAATGCTTACCATCTCTACCCTTCAACGTGCGGTAATATCACGCCAATTAATTCCCGCTTCTAGGGAATTAATTTGCAAATTTAATTCGGCGGGAGGGGGAAAGTATTTAGGGGGGGGGGGAGGAGGATGTCGACTTGGAGAGAACGCGCGCGCTCTCACGCGAAACAGAGAGAGAGAGAGAGAGAGAGAGAGAGAGAGAGAGAGAGAGAGAGAGAGAAAGAGGGAAAGTTACCGAAGTTTGTTCGTCTTTTCTCGCTCAGGGCCGAAAAGAGAGAGGAGTGGTTAGGGGGAAGAGTTGGGAAATACCTTCCGGCGAGTCCACACTCGGAACTTTTCCCCGCACCGACGCTGCAAAAACCAACCCTCCCCTTCTCAACCCCTTTTCTTTTGCCCTTCTGCGGAAGAAATAGGGTCCATTGTTCGAGCCTGGGGCTAGATACCACCCCAATCCCCCCTCACCCAGGCTCATAGCTTGCCGAAGGCAGTCTCGCCTCCTGGGGGGGGGGAGGGGGAGGACTTTATAACAGTACGTCCACCGCCGAGTTCGGAGGAGAAGGCGACGGCTGGAAGACTCCGTGCAGCGCCAACTTCATTAAACTCTCCGCCCTCCATCCCCACCCCTTTTTTCCCCCCCACGAGTAGAAATAATAATTAAAGAAAAAAAATCAAGTAACGAAGAACTTTCGGAAAGCCATTACGGGTACGTTCTAAATGCAGAGTTCTTCGTGCCCCGTGGGCGGCACTGCGAGAGCCTGCCGCCGTTTGCGAAGCTTAGCCGAATACGCCATGAAGCAATACCGGACACCACACCTCAGTTCCTGCAGCACGGGCGGGAGTGTGGTGGCGTGGCGTGACGTCATGGTAACTTTCTATCAACAACCAGCTGTACCGGCCACGCGTTGTTGAAGCTCGGTCTGGTTGGACGGGAAAGAAACAAAAGAGAAAGCACACGTTATTTTTCTAATTTGTTTGAAGTGCGTACACATACACAAAGCGTCTGTATCTAACTCTCTATCCCTCTCTATATCTCTAAATATGCCTCTCTATAAATCTCAATATATTTCTCTCCATATATAAAAATATCTCTATACCTCTTTCTATATCTCTATCCATATCTCATATCTATCTATATCTCATCTAACTCCCTATATGTATCCCTAGCTCCATCTTTCCATAACTCTCTATACCTCTCGCTAAATATGTCTCTATTTCTATATATTTACAAAACAGAAGACGAACACAGAATAATTAATTTTATATATTTATATGTACCTACATATATTTTAACTATCTTTTTACCTGTCACAAGTGTGACATGTTGTATTTAAAAACACGCACGTATTTTAATGTAGCATTGCGTCAGAATTTCAAAGCAATCGGTGAAGAACTTTCGGAGATGAGCTATTTTGTACAAACTAACATTTAAATTTTTTTAAATTTTATTTTTATAGATAGTTGAATCATGTTTTTGACTAGCCAGCGATAAGCATTTGGTTTTTAAATTCTATCGATAAATTTCAAGCACTGGATGCTTATTTTCGCTATAAAATTTTGTATAGCAAAAAAGAAGAAAAAAAAAAACAACTTTTGAGAGAAAAAAAATTATTTTGCATAAAGTTTTTATTGTACATTTTAAACAAATAAAATGTTACTACTGCTCGTACATGTGCCTTCTACTAGACTGTCTGACAATTGCGGATTTTTTTCCGCATGAAAGTTGCGAAGCTGTCCGGCATGGGCGCAGATCCTGAAAAAGGGGAATAAAGAAGCCCTTCACTGAGGCGGCCTGCCTGAAATTTTCAAAATTGTGACTGTGAAACGTGTTTTATGTCAAAACTATGTCCTAATGGAAATCTTTCTGTATATTTTAAAAAAAAATATTTCTTCTCATTGCATGTATGTAGTTCAAAATATGGACAGCGTACAAAATGCAAACACCGTGTCCAGAGGTGACTTGTGTCTGTTTAACCCCACGTGAAAAAAAATTCTTCTCCCCCCCCCCCCCCCCCTGCGTATCATACAGACATGCGCTCCTGCTGTATACGGTATTAGTTTCTAGTATGTTTGGCTGCAAGTCATGTGAAAATCCCTGGCAACATTTTCATATAGTTACTTTGCACAGCATTTAAAAGTAATTATCCACTTAAATAATCAACAGACAAGATTTTATGGTTATATTTTAAATACAATTTATTTTTTAAACAGGAAAATTAATTTTTTTTTAAATCTTATAAATTCTATTTTTTTTGGTAAAGACATTGTTTTATTCAACATATACGACCCTGGAGTCATTCTTTGAACACACTTGATGCATTTTAACAATAATTTTTTTTTATAATAAACGTGCCTGCAACAGAATTGCAAAGGACACTAAAAATAAATTACCATGCATCTATGTATTTATAAAATGTACGAAAATCGGCAAGGAAAAAAAAGAGTTAATAACTAAACAAGAGATTCAAAATAAAAACAATTAAAATTAAGTTATCCATGTATTTTTGTCCATACATTTTGGCACACACTTCATGCTAATTAAATGACAATAAAATGAATGAATGAAGTAGAATTTCGTTGCTATATGGTGTTTTAACTAACTTTTCGGTGTTAAATGGTGAATTGACAAAATTTTGGTTTTATCGCAATTCACCATAAAACCTTGTTCCTAAAAATCATTCAAATAATTTAATGGAAATTTATAGCTAAACAATAAAGTACACATTAACATACTTAAAACATATTAAAAATACAGGAAATATCCATACAATTTTTCACAATTCAAACGTTTCCAGCGTAACAAAAAAAAAATTGCAGATTCACTAAATTCTTTGCCGGAGAGTTGAGTGCTCAATATTCCCGCACCCCAATATCCACCATCGAGCGCCCCATTCCTAAGAGTTGCACTTTTCGTTACGCTCTGATGAGTAATCGCCTCGATTTACCCCACCAGTTGTAAACACCTTTCACTTCAAAACCACATTTGTGTAGTAATAAATCGCGATGAAAACAACGATAGAAGTGAAAAAACTGATTGGCTCGTAAAATAGGTCTGAAACTCTCACGAGAACGGGAATCTCAGCAGTAACGTCAGCGCTCCTAGTGGTTGTGGAAACTAATACATCGCTTGGTGGGTCGGAGGAGTCGCTCAGGGATATCGATGCTCGGGAACGTACACTAGTCACCAACGAACGAAACCAACCAGGCCAGCAAAGAAGTTTACGCGAATACTGGTAAAACTAGCAATTTACTATACAAAATCCAGATACACAAATTTTTGAAATATTTTATTTATTTATTCGTCTTATTTTTACATGTGGCGAAGTTAAGTCGTGGACACTGCCTGCCTTATACTTAAGCACGGATTAAATATATATATATATATATATATTACTTTCACAAATAAAAATTTACGTTAAATAGGAAAACAAAGAATTTATCACTTAAAAATAGACTAAACTAAGAAAACAGCTAACACTTAAACTAAGAAAAATGTATAATTAACTAGGTAATTAATTTTTATAATATGTGCTCTTGAATGGTGGTCTGATTTCTTAAAATTTGGAAGTACAAATATAAATATAAAATTAAAAACATACATAAGCAAGAACAAAACATTTAATTTACAAAATAATTAAACCTTATGTAAATTACACAGTATTACTTTTAACAACTAAAAACTATTAATTATTAACTATATACATTAAGCTAATTAATTTATGACATAACATGTATAAGCCAACAATACACACATACCTACACTCGTACCTAAAGTTGCTTAGAAAAAAAAAAAAGATTTACATTCACTACCTATTTCGAGTTACGATGTTTTTAAATATT